>NC_056737.1:1689713570-1689833570 GCF_019279795.1 Protopterus annectens | reverse complement strand
TCAATGTGCTTCTCAAATTGAATGCACTCAATATTTAATCTCAGTACATCTAGTGCTGCTGGTTGCCTCTAGCATTTGGCAGTGTCCATGATTCCTGTAGCTGACCCCTTGATAGTAGTAGCACACTCACACTACCTCTAATAAACAATGACAAATACTGCATTCTGAACAATTTCTCCACCTAAACTGCTTATCCTGATAGAAATCATGGGGCCATATCCAGCAACCATCTCTTTCTCATTGTAAATGATCCCTATGTCTTCCTGGGAAATATGAGAGAAATAATCCTTCCAGCACGTCCTGGAACACTCATGGGACCTTGTCCAGTCAGCCATGCCTGGTACGTCTCATATGGGAATTCCCCAGTGGGCATGCTCATAAGGTGCCTAAACTACCTCATCTCATTAGAGCAGTGAAGCAGGTAGCTGTACTCTGATAACCTTTTTGATTACCAAGCTCCTCAGTCTATCATGGAAGGTAAGCTCAGGTACACTGTGAGTGAACCCCTTTACTTACAATTCTATCCATGATGAGGAACACTGATTTTCATTTTTTCAGGGCAAATACTAAAAAAACCCTATTTTTCATTATCTGATAATTGAGAAATCATGGCATTTTCACAGAATTTGTCAATGTAGGCCAGAGAACCAGTTCACTACATGATATGTTTCTGCTCATATTTATTATTTATAATATTGCTATTTACATTATTAAGTACTCTGTGCCAAGAATCTGATTTAATTTTCAATATAAATTTATGCAGATTAAAGTTATAATAAAATCTCCATAATGACTGGAAATTGCATTTAAAAATCACAGGTATGATTCATTAATTTTGTCTAATGAAAATGGAATTTCATTTTTATGAAATCCAAAAATCAGTGTCCCCTGTCCTTGATCATACCTCTCAACTGCTATGATTTAAGATTTACTAATGCTTCTCATATAGATGCTTCTCATATAGACAGGTCGATTAAAAGGACTATACATTTTTAAATAACTGAAATCAAGCCTATACAGAAATCAGTAGCATTAAGTATATAAGATCTAGTACTTGAAATATCTTCTATTATGAAAAGTAACAAAATGCTCCTCTTTCTGCTATGATTTTTTTAAATGTTAGTACTTTACTTTTTAATGCCCAAACGTTGAGAAGTGTGGCCATGATCATATTCTATGAGTCGCTCACCAAACCTCATTATCATATGTGAGAGTGACGATATACACTGAAAACTGTCAGCTAAGATCCTCTTCTTAGACTCTGGTTTGATTTTAATCACTCCATTCTGGTTAAGTGCCTGCAGTGCTGCCACTGTCACACCCATTTGCTGGTCACTCATCGACATTCAGCAAGACTGTAAAAAAGATAAACTCCTTTTCATACGATACCTGTCCCTCCTTCCCCACCATGTTCAGAGAACAATCCACTCTTTTCCAGGACATTACCATGACCTCTGACTCGAAGTGCTGACTAATCATGGTAAAGTCATATTTAGGAATGCACCACTCCAGTACATGTTGTATTTCAGTCATTTAAGGCTAAGAAGACATCATCATAATCTGTAAATAATAAAAAGGAAACTCCCATTACCCCACAAGAGCTGCTCTCCAAACCTTTGTTATGCCTTGGGAACATGTTCATAAAAATTACAGCAAGAAATAAGATACAAGATAACTTTATTTGAGGACTGGGAGTCCCCTCCCTGAACTTATTTGGGCCAGTAATGCTTCCCTGCAGACTGCTGGAATTTTTTGTTTAAACTGCAGTGGGGCTGTACACTGCACTGAAACTTCAAGTGAAAATTTAAACTGTTGCCTTACTGCCGCAGAAGAAATGCAGAGTTTATTTAATTGTCTTTAGTAGTCTGACTGAGAAGTCTATGACATGTGGTATGGATAAGGTTGCTTGTGTTCTGTGGAACTGTGTGCAAATTTCAGCAAGAAGATAGACCTGTGTACATCAGCTTTACTTACTTATCAAAACTACAAAGATACCATATTATTTTGGTCAGTTTGCAGAGTGAAGTAACTCAATCTTATTTCGGTTCTGAAAAGTTAAGGGTTTAGTACAAGATACCTTTTGCTTCTAATACTTATGACTTTTTCTGTTATAAATGAATGACATTATAACAGTTCTTTGCAGTAGCCTCATTAGGAGAAGCTTTACCCATGCACGCTAAACAGCAGATGTCACAACAGGTCTCTTATTTGGCACTCGACTCCTACAGCAACTGTTCAGTTCGCAATGCAGCTTTCAAGCTGGAATTTCTAAGACATGCTGTCTATAAAACATGACCATAGCCCAAGTACTGTAATGTGGTAAGTGTTGTGTGGGTGGTTCTGTCTGTATTTTTCTTGCCAGATTTTAAGACACAGACATACTGATAAGCCAGTTGCTAAATGACCTCTTGACCCCTGCAAAAGTAGTTATTTGTCCTTAAGCATTCTCCTAATGATTTTTATAACTTGCTATTACCTCTCTTTCCATTAGTCATTCTCATCTGCCTATACAGTGTATTTTCATTACTCAAGGTAGCACAACAGTTTAACCCCTGTCAAATAATATAGATTATTCTTTATATTATTAATAAATATGTAGCAAGACCTAGTATCACCTGATGTTTCGGTGTTGTGGCTCAGCTATTTAAAATGTTCATTTAACACCTATTTACAAGTGAATACTGCCAAGAAGTGGAAAGCTAATAAAATAAACAGTTATTATTCCATTGAGAACAAAGGAGACACCTACGGTTTTCAAGTATAGATTCATTCTCTCTTCCTTGCTTTCTCTAATGTATTAACAATTTCTCTCTGCTATAGAAATAATTTCTAGAGAAAATATATTTCAGGTAACAAACTTAATCTACATTTTTGTAAAATGGAATTTTATAACACCATATTGAATAAATGAACCAAACTCATAAATCATTTTTTTTACTAAAGTCTCACTAACCCTTAAGCTGTACATAAAATATACAATGTGTTCCCGATCATAGGAGATAAGAGAAAAATAAATGGTAGAAATAGTATTAAGGAGAGCACCTGACAATAGACATACCTTTCAGAATAAAGTACACATTTTAATTTTAAGCAATGCTTCACTCATTCATTTGTTGTACCACTGTGACATCTGCTGGGCAGTACAATAGAAAACACCATTTTACTTTTTTTCAGTTTTACATTAATTTCATAGCAACATTCCTTGATACAATATTATTGTACAATTTAGTCCGAGCACTAAGTGAATCAGTTCATAGGTTCATAGGTATATACTAGGATAATGACCTCCAGGGCCTTTATAAACCTAGCCGTTCAACCCAACCGAATTGTGTGCTCATGAAACATGGGCATCTATTTGGAGGGGCATATTGGTTAGGAAGTTACTAAAGATTTAGCAGGCAGGTATGTTACTTAGGGAATATTTACTGTTGGCCTCCATCTATCAGAAATATGGGGACCAGATATGGGGTGAATTTTCAATTTCCCTTCCAACGAACATGGTTACATTTGAAAAGGGTTAGGGATGGACTCTGCTTCACATGGATAGTGAGCCTCTTCAGAGAGTGGCAATACTTTGATGCACATATCTGCCTAGCCAGCATAATCTGTTTATTTTGCAAACAAAGTTTAAATCCTTGAATCTATTGTTTCTGGTGCTATGACTTTTGTGGATGTGAAAAAGGTCCAGCAGGGCTGGATCTAATGATGTCTTATATGTCAAGTGGAGATCTCCTCTCATTAACCTGTAGGAGACTGATTATAGCTATAGGGCTTTAAGGTAATCTGTATATGGCAACATGTCAATATCCTAGATTTTCTTGGTAAGGAAACTCTGTGGGCATTCTAACTGTTGCATATGAGTGGTCAGTTATATTCCAAAGGGGCCACTGTACTCAATGAAGGGTCTGATAAGGGCTGAGTAGAGTAGTACTATAACTTCATTGGATATCTTTATCCCAAGTTGCCCCAATTGTTGGGGGTTAGGTGAGTGACGTTCACAGAGGTAAGGGTGTATGGTAGTTAATACCAACTTCCTCTGTCTAGGAAAGACATAAGCACCACCTGAGGAGTGAATATGCGGTCACCCATCCTTTGATCTAGGTTGCATTTGAGGAGGGTCAAGAAGGGGCTATGTTTTGCATGAACTGGAAGCTTGTTACAGGGAAGTAACAGTCTCTGGGAAATGTATCTATCTCTCCAGCATGACCTTTTCATGTCAGAGGCTAGGTTAAGATCCCTGGAGCAAGTGACCCTCGTGCTGTTTGATTTATGATTGTGTATCATTTCCATCAGGGCTGGGTCAGAGACTGCCCTGTAAGCCAGAGACAGGTCACCCTTTAGCAACCTGTATGAGCCAGAATAAAGTGGCAGGGCATTCAGGCTTTCCACATAAGACTTGCTTTGTGTACCCTGTAATTTCTTGGTGAGAAGCCTCTGGGGTCTCTCCAATTGTTGTAGCTGTCTGTTCAGGTACATGAAAAAGGGAGCATTATACTCAGTTACTGGTCTGGTAAGGGCCGAGTGAAACGGAATTATAACATCCTTAGATCTATTTTATGAGATGTGCTACATAGAAGGATTTCCTTACTACTATGGATATGTGATGGTCAAAGTTCAGATTGCTATCAACCTGAATACCCAGATCACATACCACTAGGTCTACACTTAGGGAGGTGCTATCTATAATGTAATAAGCAGGGATGTCAACTTTCTAAAAGGGAATAATAATGCATTTTTTGCATTTAGCTTTAATCCGTAGCTTTAGCACAAACAATTTGTCTGTGTTAAAGCTGTCTGCAGTATATTAATGTCATTGGGGGACTCAGTGAGTCTCCATATTATATATTTGAAGCTTCAAAATTTCGAATCTCATATGTTTGACAGCATATGAGCGAAACTTGAATCTTCGAATATAATAAAAATGTATAAAAAAAACGTACCTTAATGATCTGAGTAGGGGTCAAGCCCCCATGTACCCCCCACACCCTCCTACTTAAATATGCCAACTCCGAGGCCGCACTTCAGTGCAGAAAAGGGAAATTTTCCCATTCTGCATGTACAGAACCATTGCCTTTCACGTTCAAACTTTTCAAAGTCCGATGATATTGTGTCGACCATATGACATTCGAATTTTGAAATGTTAAATAATTTAATAGGGACCCACTGAGTGATTACTCCCAATTTGCAATTGTCAGCGAACTTGGTCAGGCTCAGTAAAATAAACTACTGGAACCAGGAAAGTAGAGAACAAACCAACAAACACCACTCCTCTTCTCTCATGGCTTGAAACCAGGGCAACTAATTCAAAAAACTGAGTTAGTTGGTCAAAATTAGTAAAATAAATGAAAACCAAATACTTTTGATATTGATTATGCAATTTCAGTTTTACATTAGCAACTTCTTCAGAATAAAATCAACATTCATACCAGCCTTAAAATAACTATCCATGCAAATCCACCAATATACTTGATGATAAAAATTCTATCTAATGAAAACATCATTTAAAGAAGCAACACAATGTTATCCCAGTTTCATTAAAACACATTCAGATATGCTCAGTATAATAAATAATAGTAAAATGTATAAATAAATAAATCTGTTTCATAGTTAAATTATACTTCCAAATGTTTCAATTTCAATAAACAATTTATAGAGCAAGTTTCACTAATACCAGGGGGTTTCATGGCATTGAGCTTCAGCTGCCATTTTAAATCACATTTATTAAACTGTTCACCTATTATTAAAACCCTCTGGTCTTTTTTAACCTGCTCTAGAAAACAAAATTTAAAAAAGTGATGTGGAAAGTCCATAATATGCCTAGCAAGCATGTTTTCTGTATTATTCTGTTAGATATCCAGAATGTGCTCAAATACTCTTTCCTTAAACTTTCTGCTGGCTTTTCCCATGTGAAACATTCACACTTTGTGCAGATAGCCAGACAAGTGACTTGGGAAGATTTGCAAGTGAAGCACCCCCTTAATTCAATATTCAAGCTATTTACAGCTAAATTATTAACACTCAACATATATGCTCATTGGGTGCAATGGCCACACTTGGACTTTTCCCTTCAGATAATAGTAGTACTAGTTCTAATAAATTCTTAAAAGACCTGTCCTTCTCACATATAACCTTGGGACACTCACCTACTGCCAGTGGCGGCTTGTGACTTCAAATCAAAGGGGGGCTGCAGGAGACAGCTGAATGGGTGAGGTCAAGGGGAGGGGTGTGGTCAACTAGAAAGGGGAGGAGCTATGCTCAAAACCACAAAAACTAACTTTAATTAAATACGCTGCCCTGGGTGGCAAACCATCATTATGAGAGTCCAATCAAGACAAAAATAAGTGTAGAAGAATAAAAATATTTCAATGCATTGGCTGCATGACAGCTTACTTAATATCTAGATGGAAACAAAAAGGTTGTGAGGCATGAAAAAATAAATTACTTTTTAAATACATTACTGGAATGCCAGTCAAAATCAAGTACAAGAAAAACCAGAAGCACTCAACTCAAACCACTTCTCCTTGCACTGCAGTTCTAATTATAATTTATATTCAGCTTTATTAATGTACCAGGTAACATGCTAAAAGTAGAAATCTCTGTGACGGCCCACTTGTAAAAATGTTTCTTATCCAAAAAAGACCTGCTGCCTGACAACTATCTACTTGTTTCATGGGGAAAACATGTAAGTAAAAAATGAAAAGCAAACAAGAAACAAGCTCAAGATACATTGCTTAAAGGATTACTGTACAGGTTATGGACCACACATGATTGGCATTCTGTTTAGTTTACGGGTAAAGTCTGTAGAGATGACTGGAAGTCTCCAACAAGTGTAATGAGCTTTTTAAAATAATGGAATCCTGTCCTTTAATACCCAAGGCTTATACATTATCTAGTCAAGTATTCTCTGCATGGCAACAACAGAAAGGCTTTCAATGTTGACAATTCTTTAACAGTATACTTATTAAAGCTTACTTGCATCTTATGATCTCAGACAAGCTTACCTTATGGTCATTAAAGCATTGCTACTTAAACACAGAGCAACAGGCACTTTGAGTAATAAGCATAAATCAACAGTACAAAAATATGACAGAAACCAGACCTTTCTGCAAAATCAAGGACAGATGAAAAGCCACTGTAGTACTTGTGTCTACCTTGGATGGGGGGGACACACTGCACATTTACACTGCATAACTACTCCTTGCCTTGCTTGGACACATCTAGAGTCACTACATGGTGGAGTGGGGTGCAACAAGTATGTCACAATTTGAAATGTCTCTGGCTGACTGTGATGGCCCTGACACATGTGTCATACCTCTCAACCTCAGAGCAAGAAATCTGGACAAAGCCATACACAGAAGTGGGACAAATGCCCAAAAATAAGGACAATTTTTAAATATTGCTCTAATAAACTTAGAAAGATAATAGAATAGGTCTTGCATTAGTATGACTTTTCTGAAGGGTATAAAATCTGAAACTCAAATGTCTGTCATTATTTTCTAACTTCAGTCTTTAGTGATTTGTCACTAATTTGCCAAAAACACAATTTTATGAAAAATGGACCAAATGTGATGCAAAAAATATAAAATAGCCACACAATACAGCTGGGAACCTGTCAAAGAAGGGACACTTTAGTATTAGTACTGCTAACTTGAGCAGCTGACAAAATAAAAGAATCTACATGCATTTCAAGTAATCTATAACTTTGATTATTACAGTTATTTCTTAATTGTAAACCCTCCATGTTTTCTTCCAAAATTGCTATTTTGCGGAGGGATTATTAGGGGGAAGAGCAACATTTTGAGCCAAAATCGGGGACAGTTGAGAGGTTGGCTATGCCTAATTCTATAAAGCAATTTATTTGCATGTACCTCTCAACCTGTTAATGCAGTAAATCTGAACAAGGCCAAATATATTGGGGGAGCATATAAACAGTACTAAAAATTGCTCTTGTATAAAATGAGACAGTTGATAGAATAACAGTTCTTACTTTAGCATGCATTTTTCTGAAGGTTATGAAGTCTGAAACTCAGTGTATCCTTATTTAGTGACTTAATTTCTAAATGATTTGCCAGAAAATTTTATGAAGAGCAAACCAAAAATAAGAAGCAAAAATATATTCATTCTTTGAAAATCTGGACAGTTGGGAGGTATAGTTCAGCTGGGCCTGTCTGAGTTTGCTGCCCTTCCCCCCTGGCAAAATCATGGTTGAATGGAGCCTCTGCAGCCATTCCAATGAACCATTACTTGGCTATTTCACTCAATTTACCATAAACACTAATGTGCATACTGCTTTACTTCTATGATGAGTTGGACTTCATTTGAAAGTTTTATTTTGCATTTTACAGCAAAAACACTAAGTCATCTACTAAATAAAGCAATGCAGTCTCACAATGAAAACTTGGCATTAAAACTTCTCTGCCCTTGAAACTCACATTCATTGAAACAGCATTGAAAGCCACATTCAAAGAAAATACATTTTGCCAGGGGCAGATAAAGATTAATTTTGGGCTGTTTTCAAATCATAGGCCCCTTGCATATGAAACATACATGTGCTCTTTGATACACCTTCCTCATTGTACTAAATTATATTCCTTGTACAATATATTACAGTTGTTAGAGGGCGTTTTAAATTTGTTTTGAACATTTTTCCAGTAAGCAATGAAACAAAATGCATGCACCCATAATGACAAAACTGCCCAGTTCAGAACATTTATCATAAAAGTCTACTCAGACTTCCACAGTCCACCATTATCAGTAAATATGCACAGTCCTACAGTCCACCATTATCAGTAAATATGCACAATTCTACAGTCCACCATTATCAGTAAATATGCACAATTCTACAGTCCACCATTATCAGTAAATATGCACAATTCTACAGTCCACCATTATCAGGTAAATATGCACAATTCTACAGTCCATTATCAGTAAATATGCACAATTCTACAGTCCATTATCAGTAAATATGCACTATCTCTGAAGAAGTAAAAGTCATCTAAATAATTCCACATTAAAGAAATCTGTAACTTATGAAGAGGTTGCTGCTAGCAAACACCTTTATATTTCATGGTCTCATCAAAAAATAAAGTGTCTGTTGCCCCTCAGGAATAAATTGCCTATATTACATTAAAAAATGATAAGCTAGTAATATTGCAAGAGGAAATTGATGGCAAACTGATAACGGACTCATAGTTAGTATCTTCACCAAGGAAAACATTCTCAGTATGGCAGCATCCACCCCTTGTGGGAGTAGAACCCACAGCCTTCTGCATCAAAGGCAAGTACACAACATGTTGCGCTATTAACAAGGCAAGCCAACTTCACTTAAGCAACACTAAACTTCTGTTCCCCTGCAGCTCTCAGCTCCTTGTAAAATCTACTCAATACTCAACTTCGCAGCACAAGAAAACTGGAAAAAGCCAAAATGTATTGGGGGGGGGGGCAAAAGCCCAAAAACCAGGGACACAAACATTGCTTGTATAATCTTGGAAAGTTGCTAGAACCATACATTTTACTGCCAAGCTCCCTGTGCAAAACAGAGCAACATATCACTATGCCAAATCAGCTGCTTTGTAAAAGAGGAAGACTGAAACTTAAATGGCTATCATTTAGTGAATTCAGTTCTCACCATAGCTGTCAACCTCTTAGTACAAAACACCTGGACAAACCCAGTAATGAGGGAATACAGCCCTCAAACATTCAATGAATTATGTTCTTGCCATAGCTGTCAACCTTAGCACAAAAAACCTGGATGAAGCCAATAATGGGGGAATACAGTCCCACAAATAGGGACAAATTTCAAATATTCATCTTATAAACTTAGAAAATTGCTAGAATAAAAGGTTGTGTTACGGTTGTGTTACTATGTATTTTCTGAAGAACATGAAGTCTGAAATTCAAATGCCTGCCAATTTTACTGCTGACAGAAATAAAACAATTTTCAGCAGAGACCCAGGGAGAAATACTGCAGACACGTCTTTGTAAAATGACAGGGCACCAGAGCAAATCCACACAAACACAGGAAGGAGATGCAGACTCCACACAGAAGGCACCCCAGCCAAGAATCAAACCAGAAAACCTATAGCTGTGAGGCAACAATACTACCACTGCACCATCAAATATGCAAGGACTTAAACATTCAGAAACCTGAAGTCTAAAATTCAAATGCCTGTCAATTTTATTTAACATTTGTTAATCAGGACAGTCTGACTTGGAACAAAAAAAAAATTCAGCAGAGGCCCAGGAAGAAATAATGCAGACATGTCTTTGTAACATGGGAGGACACAAAAGCAAACCCACACAAACACAGGGAGAAGATAAAGACCCCACAAAGAAAGCACCCCAGCCAAGAAGCAAACCTTAGAACCTGCAGCTGTGAGGCAACAATGCTACAACTGCACCATCAAATATCAAGCATTGCAACATTTACAAACTACAGATATTATGAGGAACAGATCAGATTAAATATGAGGCAAAAATCTGCAGTTTCTTTTTTTCACAAATGGTGGTGGGTAGGGAATTCAGGTCTTTAACACCTGCATACAAGGTACAGGGTTCAAGCCTGAGGTACTCCCTACCACAGACACACACACCTGTAGTAGCAAACCACAAAAGCTAAATATATTGCACTGGGTGCCAAACAGTCGTCATGAGAGTCCAATCAAGACAAAATGAAGTGTAGAAGAATAAAAATATTTCAGTGCATTGGCTGCATGACAGCTTAATATCTAGATGGAAACAAAAAAGGTTGTGAGGCATGAAAAAATAAATTACTTTTTTTTAAATACATTAATGGAATGCCAGTCAAAATCAAGTATAAGAAAAACAAGCAGCACTCAACTCAAACCACTTATTGCACTGCAGTTCTAATTATAATGTATATTCAGCTTTATTAAAGTAACAAGTAACATGCTGAAAGTAGAAATCTCTGATGCCCCCACTTGTAAAAATGTTCCTTATCCAAAAAAAGACCTGCTGCCTGACATCTACTTGTTTCATGGGGAAAACATGATCAAAGTAAAAAATGAAAAGCAAACAAGAAATAAGCTCAAGATGCATTGCTTAAAAGGATTACTGTACAGGTTATGGACCACGCGACTGGCATTCGGTTTACGGGTAAAGCCTGCAGAGATGACTGGAAGTCTCCAAGTGTAATGAGACTCTTAAAATAATGTAATTCTGTCCTTTATTACAAATACTGGCATATGCATTTCAATACCCAAGGCTTATACATTATCTAGTTAAGTATTCTCTACATGGCAACAGAAAGGCTTTCAATGTTGGCAATTCTTTAACAGTATGCTTATTAAAGCTTACTTGCATCTTGCAATCTCAGTCAAGCTTACCTGATGGTCATTAAAGTATTACTACTTAAACACAGAGCAACAGGCACTTTGAGTAATAAGCATAAATCAACAGTACAAAAAATATGACAGAAACCAGACCATTCTGTAAAAAATCAAGGACAGATGAAAAGCCACTCTAGTACTTGTGTCTAGCTTGGATGGGTGGGATTCTCTGCACATTTACACTGCATAACTACTATTTTCCTTGCTTTGACACATCCAGAGTCACTACATGGGGGAGTGGGGTGTAACAAGTATGTCACATTTTGAAATGTCTTTGGCATACAAACGTATGACGTGTGATGGCCCTGACATATTTGTCATACCTCTCAACCTCAGAGCAAGAAATCTGGACAAAGCCATACAAAGAAATGGGACAAAGGCCCAAAAATAAGGACAATTTTTAAAATATTGCTCTTATAAACTTAGAAAGCTAATAGAGGTCTTGCATTTGTATGAATTTTCTGAATGGTATGAAATCTGAAACTCAAATGTCTGTCATTATTTTCTAACTTCAGTCTTTAATTATTTGTCACTAATTTGCCAAAAAAACACAATTTTATGAAAAATGGATCGAAAATATGATGTAAAAATATAAAATAGCAACACAATACAGCTGGGAACCTGTCAAAGAAGGGACACTTTAATATTAGTACTGCTAACTTGAGCAGCTGACAAAATAAAATAATCTACATGCATTTCTGAAATAAAAGTAATCTGATTATTACAGTTATTTCTTAATTATAAACCCTCCATGTTTTCTTCCAAAATTGCTATTTTGCGGAGGAATCATTACGGGAAGAGCAACATTTTGAGTCAAAATTAGGGACAGTTCAGAGGTTTGGCTATGCCTAATTCTATAAAGCAATTTATTTGCATGTACCTCTCAACCTGTTAATGCAATAAATCTGGACAAGGCCAAATATATTGGGGGAACATATAAACAGTACTAAAATTGCTCTTGTATAAACTGGGACATAAATCTGGACAAGGCCAAATATATTGGGGGGAACATATAAACAGTGCTAAAAATTGCTCTTCTATAAACTGGGACAGTTGATAGAACAGGTCTTACTTTAGCATGCATTTTTCTGAAGGTTATGAAGTCTGAAACTAGGTGTGTCATTATTTATTGACTTAATTCCTAAATGATTTGCCAGAAAACCACAAATTTTTATGAGGAACAAACCAAAAATAAGAAGCAAAAAATCTATTCATTCTTTGAAAATCTGGACAGTTGGGAGGTATAGTTCAGCTGGGGCTGTCTAAGTTTGCCGCCCTTCCGCCTCACAAAACCATGGTCGAATGGAGCCTCCCTGCAGCCATTCCAATGATCCATTACTTTGCTATTTCACTCCATTTACCATAAACACTAATGTGCATACTGATTTACTTCTATGATGATTTGAACTTCATTTGAAAGTTTTATTTTTGCATTTTACAGCACAAACACTAAGACATCTGCTAAACAAACTTGGCATTAAACCTTCTCTGCCCTTGAAACTCACATTCATTGAAACAACATTAAAACCCACATTCAAAGAAAATACATTTTACCCGTGGCAGATAAAAATTAATTCTGGGCTGTTTTCAAATCATAGGCCCTTGCATATGAAACATACATGTGCTCTTTGATACACCTTCCTATTGCTTTGAACATTTTTCCAGTAAACAATGAAACAAAACTGTCCAATTCAGAACATTTCCATCATAAAAGTCTACTCAAACTTCTACAGTCCACTATTATCAGTAAATATGCACAATTCTACAGTCCACCATTATCAGTAAATATGCACAATCTCTGAAGTAGTAAAAAAGTAATCTAAATAATTCCACGTTAAATAAATCTGTAATGAAGAGGTTGGTGCTAGCAATCACCTTTATATTTCATGTTTTCATCGAAAATAAAGTGTCTGATGCCCCTGTGGAATAAATTGCCTAAATTACATTAAAAATAAGCTAGTAATATTGCAATAGGAAATGGATGGCAAACTGATAACAGGGTCATAGTTAGTATCTTAATTTTCAGTACGGCAGCATTCACCCCTTATGGGAGTAGAACCAACAACCTTCTGCATCAAAAGCAAGTACACAACCTTTTGTGCTATTAGCAATGTGAGCTGACTTAGCATCAACTTCTCTCCCCCTGCAGCTCTCAGCTCCTTGTAAAATCTACTCAATACTCAACTGCATCTCAACTTCGCAGCACAAGAAGTCTGGAAAAAGCCAAATTTATTGGGGTGGGTCAAAAGGGCAAAAACCAGGGACACATTAAACATTGCTTGTATAATCTTGGAAAGCTGCTAGAATAAAATGCTGTGTTACCACCATACATTTTACTGCCAAGGTCCCTGTGCAAAAGAGTCAGAACAACATACCACTATGCCAAATCACCTGCTTTGTGAAAGAAAATGCTGTGTTACCACCATACATTTTACTGCCAAGGTCCCTGTGCAAAACAGTCAACAGCAACATACCACTACGCCAAATCAGCTGCTTTGTGAAAGAGAGGAAGACTGAAACTTAAATGGCTATCATTTAATGAATTCAGTTCTCACCATAGCTGTCAACCTCTTAGCACAAAACACCTGGACAAACCCAGTAATGAGGGAATACGGCCCTCTAACATATTCAGTGAATTCAGTTCTTGCCATAGCTGTCAACCTTAGCACAAAAAACCTGGACAAAGCCACTAACAGGGTATTACAGTCCCAAAAATAAGGACAAATTTCAAATAGCCATCTTATATACTTAAAAAATTGCTATAATAAAAGGTTGTGTTACTATATATTTATTGCTAGAATAAAACATTGTTTTACTATGTATTTTCTGAAGAATATGAAGTCTGAAATTCAAATGCCTGTCAATTTTACTTCTGACGGAACAAAAACAATTTTCAGCAGAGGCCCAGGGAGAAATACTGTAGACACATGCCTTTGTAAAATGGCAGGACACCAGAGCAAATCCACACAAACACAGGGATAAGATGCAGACTCCACACAGAAGGCACCCCAGCCAAGAATCAAACCAGAAAACCTATAGCTGTGAGGCAACAATACTGCCACTGCACCATCAAATATGTAAGGAACTAAACATTCAGAAACCTGAAGTCTGAAATTCAAATGCCTGTCAATTTTATTTAACATTTGTTAATCAGGACAGTCTGACTTGGAACAAAAAAAAAACAATTCTCAGCAGAGGCCCAGGAAGAAATAATGCAGACATGTCTTTGTAACATGGGAAGACACAAAAGCAAACCCACACAAACACAGGGAGAAGATACAGACCCCCCCACACATAAAGAAGGCACCCCAGCCAAGAAGAAAACCTGAGAACCTGCAGCTGTGAGGCAACAATGCTACCACTGCACCATCAAATATCAAGTATTGCAACATTTATAAACCACAGATATTATGAGGAACAGTTCAGATCAAAGATGAGGCAAAAATCTGCAATTTTTTTACAAATGGTGGTGGGTAGGGAATTCAGGTCTTTAACACCTGCATACAAGGTACAGGGTTCAAGCCTGACCACACCACCATGAGCCTGACCACCAGTATATTGCACCAGGGGCATTTTCACACACACACATGCACACTCTCTCTCTCTCTCTCCCTGTACACTTACCTGGTCCTGTAGTAAATACCTGTCCGCAAACCACCATTACTTCCATAAATCCAGGTCCCTGTCCGCAAAATCACCACTAAATCCAGGTCCCTGTCATCAAACCCCCTGACGAGTGCAGCTGAAAACCTGCGCAAATCTGACCTTGCCCGTTGCGAGATCTTCCCCTGCAGCAAGCTCCAATCCAGACCCGAGATCCTTCTCCTGACTGCCGACCTTGCAGTCCGACCCCGACGCATTTCCCCAGCAAGTTCCCAGGCAGTCTATGCAGTTTAAATCTGCATAGACTTGTGAGAGCACTCCTGTTCACGTGTCTCAATCAGGACTGCTGCTGAGACAATCTGCGCATGCTCCATGCTCCAGACTGTCTCAGCAGCAGTCTGGACTAGTGCGCATGCGCGAAGTCCGTGTAATTTTAAAATATGTTTTTCTTATTTTTTTCTTTTTATTTTTTTTATTTTGTTAATTTGAAGTTGAGGGGGCTGCAGTCCGGCAGTCCAATAGCAAGGGCCGCCCCTGCCTACTGCATTCAAAATTGTGTTATTGCATGCAAAAACAGACCAATTCTTCTTTACATGGTTGAACACATCATTACTATGCAGGGTGTATGTTGTAATAAATAATTTCTCATTCAAATTTACACTTGACTGTATTAGGTACTGGCTCAATGGCTGAGTTGTATTACCTCCTTCTGCCCCTTTTGGTTTATTTAGATTACATGAATTGCCACCCACCAGTAATGGGTTGTAAATTCCATGTATTCTTTTATATACCACTTTATCTTTTATACTATAAAAGAGTCCTTCAGTATAACTCCTCCTGATAAACATATCAATGACAACATCACATTTCTTAATAAAGGCTGCAGTATCAGAAACCATTCTGGCCAGCCTTGCTAATTGAACCTTTACCACAGTCTTTTTCTGATGTCGGGGGGTGCCAGCTTTGAAAGTGTAAATAATTATTTGAAAAATTTTTCTTCCTATAAATGTTAGATTGAAAACAGCCTGACTGTCTATTCTTAGTTAAATCTATATCAAGGAAGGAAATCCTATCTGATCCAACCGTGTAGGAAATTTAAAAAAATTCAGTTGTACTATTTATATAATCCACAAACTCACTGAGTCTTCCCTCCATATCTGTTCATAACATAAATATATCATCCAGATAACAGGTGTAGTAGGACTAGTGTGTAATAAAAGGACTGTTAAACATATATTCTGCTTCCCATTGGGCCATAAACAAATTTGCAAAACTGGTGGCACATGCTGCCCCCATTGCCACCCCTGCACTTTGCCTGAAGTACTGGCCATCAAAATATAAAAAAATGAAGATAAAACCAAATCCATCAATGTAATAGCTATGTTAACCCTGTCATTTGATAAAATGATTAAGTCAAAGGAAAGCTCCTAGGCCCACTTCATGCAGTATCATGGAATATAAATTTACAACATCCACAGTCAAAAAATACAGTTCTCATTGTATTCCAAATCATTCACCCAGGATAAAACACTGCCAAGAGTCCTTACAAATTTGAGGCAGTATTTCAACACATTCTTTCAACAGATGATCAAGAAATTTAGCTACTTAATGTATTTTTGACTTGCTGGCATCAACAATAGGTCTAAAAGGTGGGTCAGCTAAGCCTTTATAAATTTTAGGGATACCAAAAATCCAGCAATAATTGGGAACTCATTCACCAAAAATTCAAAATCCCTTTGGCTTAGCTGACCCTGCATGAGCATATCGTATGGTCCCAAGTCTATTGTGGCAAATGCAATATTTATTTCATTAAGAGATACTTCAATGTAAGTATCAGACAATAATAATGAATTGATATTTGTGCAATAATCCTCTCTATTCATGATCACCAACCCTCCCCCTCACTGGGTTTCATCACCTTGATAGTACGACCATCCATAATTTGCTTTAACAATGCCATTTTTTCTTTAGCGAGATTGAAGCACTTATTCCTCTGTTGTCTAGCCAAGATGTTCTGAAAATCAAACTCGCAAAGTTTTTCAACTACATCTATCAATATATTGGTGTGAGGGATGAATGTACTATAACTATGTAAAGAATGGTTATTTCAATTACTGCTATTATCTTTAAACCATAAAGCTAAATTCAACTTACAAGTGCATAATTTCAGGTCCATGAGTAAGTTCACTAAGTTATCTCTCCTCGCTGCAACAAAACGTAGGCCTTTTGCAAGGATGCCTGCATTCTGTAATGATAAAGGGTTACTTGAATAATTATAAATGGTGAAATAATTCAACTTGTTGGCCATCAATTGTGGTTTTAAAGAAAAATGATCTTACATCAAATTTGTGGTCAATGCTGATTCCTCTGATTCCTGGGAAGATTACATTTGGGTTTGGCTCCATGTTTGTGATAATAATCCTCACTGTGCATTTCCTGTCATCCCTGTTGCCCCTAAAGCATCTGGATCCTGTCTGATCTTCAGACAATTTCTTCCTCCAATGGGGGTTGTCCATTTGGGGAAACATTGCTCATCATTGGATGACTGACTTCCTGCTCGACTCTCATTGGTAGATGAATAATTTTTCTCATATTGCCCCCTTTGTAACCATAAGGACCAGGGTACGCTACACATTTATTATAACCTTCTAAATCACTTTGAAAATTCTTTGCTTTTCATTGAAGAATTTCAGCACATACACTGCTTACCTTGGAAAAAATGTTCACATAATTAGTTTCATAGTGCCTGAACATGAAATCATTTTGTAGGGCACTATTGAGACTGTCTAATTCTGCTGATATTTGCTTGATGTGCCGGTCAGTGATTTTCCCTATTACTTTCAACATCTTACAGCCTGCCCTATTGAAAATGTCAACTAATTCATTGTAGTATTCTGAACCTATCACTAACTAATTTGGGAATTTGCAGAAACACAGGCCATTAGTGACAAAATTAGTAGATATGTTTTTCAGTAAATAACTATTTTCAAGAAGTATTTAAAATTAGATAAGCTTTACCTTGAATTTCTTTAACTGCTCAGTAATGGACCCAGTCATTGCAGAAGGAAATACTCCATCATTTTGGCCTTTCCAATCAAAATTGTTAGCCTTCCATACCTGGAAATCGAAAAGGCTAGCTGTAGAAGTATCAAGCATATTGGGAGGAAGTAAACTGTGTAAGTGGCAAGCCCAAACAGATTCCACTAGCTGTTACACCATCCCTGGAAGTGTGGTGAGACTCCATATACTCACTGCTCATTCTTAACTGTTGAGAATCTTGTTGTAGTAACAACGCAAGATCCCCAATAGTAAAATAGGGGTCCAGGTTATATGCATCATTGCCTTGTACCAAACTACCACCAGATGACATATCTGACAAGCTAAACAAATGACTAGAACTAGGAACGTAGAGAACAAACCAACAAACACTACTCCTCTTCCCTCAAGGCTTGAAACCAAAGCAACTAATTCAAAAATGGAAATAGCTGGTCAAAATTAGTAAAAACAAACCAAAACCGAATAATGTTATTGATATTGATTAACTGCTGTGGTTTCTTTTACATTAGAAGCTTCTTCAGAATAAAAGCAACATTCAGACTAGCCTTTAAATACTCCTCCATACATAAACCCACCAATAAAATTGATGATAAAAATTCAATCTAATGAAAATGTCATTATTTAAAGAAACAACACAATGTTATCCCAATCTGATTAAAAAACATTCAGATATGTTCACTGTAATAAAAAATACCAAAATGAGCAAATGAATTAATAAAAATCTGTTTCATAATTAAATTATACTTTCAAATGGTTCAATTAAAAAAATATATATAGAACACGTCTCATTAATACCAGGGGGTTTCTTGGCATTTAATTCACATTTATTCAGATGTTCATCTATTATTAAACCTCTTTGGTCTTTTTTAACCTGCTCTACTATACAACATTAAAAAAATGATGTTGAAAGTCCATAATATGCCTAGTAAGCACATTTCTTGCATTATTCTTTCTGATATCCAAGATGTGCTCATATACCCTCTCCTTAAACCTTCTACTTATTTTTCCCATGTAAAAAGCTGCACACTTTTTTCAGATAGCCAGATATGTGACTTGGGAAGATTTACAAGTGAAGAACCCCATTAATTCAATATTTAAGCCATTCACAACTAGATTATTAGCAATTAACATATATGCACATTGGACTTAATGGCCACACTTGGACATTGCCATTCTGGTAATAGTAGAATGTAGAGTATTTTCTAATAAAATTTCAAAAGAACTGTTTTCTTATATATAACCTTGGGACACTCACCTACTGCATTTAAAATCCTGTTACCACATACAAACACAGAACAATTCTTCTTCAATTGGTTGAACACATCATTACTATACAGGGAGTATGTTGCAATAAATAATTTTTTCATTGATATTTCAACTCTTGACTGTATTAGATACTGGCTCAATGGCTGAGGTTGTATTACCTCCTTCTGCCCCTTTTTGGTTTAATTAGATTATTTGAATTACTACCCACCAATAGTGGGTTATAAATTCCATGTATTGTTTTATATACAACTTTATCTTTTATACTATAAAGGAATGCTGCAGGATAACCCCTCCTGATAAACATATCACTGACACCATCACATTCCTTAATAATGGCTGCAGTATCAGAAACCATTCTGGTAAACCTCACTAACTGACCCTTAACTACAGCCATTTTCTGATGTCAGAGTTGCCGGCTTTGGAAGTATAAATAAGTATTTGCAAAACTTTCCTTCCTAATAATGTTAGATTGAAAACAGCCTGACTCTCCATTCCTAGTTAAATTGATATCAAGGAAGGAAATACTATCTGATCCAACCATCTATGAAAATTTTAAAAATTCAGATGTACTATTTATGTAATCCACAAACTCACTGAGTCTTCCCTCTGTATCTGTCCATAATATAAATATGTCTTCTATATAGTGGGTGTAGTAGGACCAGGATGTAATAAATATACTATTAAACCCATATTTGGTTTCCCATTCGGCCATAAACAAATTTGCAAAACTGGGGGCACATGCTGCCTCTATTGCCAGCTCCGTACTTTGCCTGACATATTGGCCATCAAAGTATAAAATATTGTAAATTAATACTGAGGTACTCCTTTGGTTTCTTAGACCACCACATGATGTTTGGTAACAACTAAACTGGAAGAATAAATTTGTTTGTTAGAGCTGGGAGTCAGATTTCTAAATTTAATTTCTTGTCAGGATAAGCTGATGCAGGAAGATCATTGTTTAATATTGGTGAATTTGCCACTGAGAGGAAATGGACATTGAGATATGATCTTTTTTACTTAAAGAAAGCTACTTTCCAGAGGTATAAACTCCAGATGATCACTAGTTAATCAATGTTTACTACACAGTAAAGCATGGACATGAGTAGTGAACAAGAGACGCATTCCTCAAGTCATTCCACTTTAATTCAAATCATATGAGAAAGTATGAGGCTCTAGGTTCAGAAAAGTAGATGTGGTTTGGTAAACCAGACATCATTATTATCGGCATGATGATGATAAAAAATAATTTATTTTATTTTATTAAGGAAGTTACTTTTCACGACAACATAAACTGTTCAAATCTGATTTGGCAAATGTTTATGCATTGGTTTCTACATCACTTAATGATTTGTTTATTTATTTTTGTTTACTAATCGAGCAAGTTGGCTGTTCCTAGATCGCTTTTCAGCCATGCTGGAGACCAGAGCATGCAAATGCAAAATCACAGTACGATACAAATTTAGCAAGACAAACACAGAACAACTTTACAAATTGTAAAATATACACAAGATCACCATATCAGTCAAAAATATCTGTGCAGGATGATGTAGATTATGAAAATGTCATTTGAAAAACATGTTGTAATTTGGATTTCTTTGTTAGTAAAACATAATTCACTTACAGGAAACAAATCTTCTGATTACCTGAAACTCTTCCATAGGATCTCTGTAAATTTATAATGTAACCAAATCTTTAAGTATTTCTTGTATAGACTGAGTCTGAACAGTCCTTTATTTCATATTGAAATTTTAGGTTTAGTTCATTATTGAATGATACGTATAGAAGAAGCATGGACTGACTTTGATATTTCTGAAATACAGTGTGGAGTTAGTTTTCTCTGATTTATGTGCATTGATCTAGCACAACGTAAGTGTATATTCTCTATGTTCTAGAAACAATGAGCTTGTTAGTTTTAACTTGGGAATGAATGAAATAAGTGAGGCCATGTTTAATTTTAAAATGTATCTCAGATTTGAAGTATGATGCATTTGCATTGTAACATGGCTTATGCTAATTAAACCCAATTAAAATATTCATTGCTAATATAAGAGCTTATTTGATTATGACTCTTGCAGTATTAAAATTCATGATATTTTCTAAGCAAAAAAAAAATATATACCATGTACGTAGCAATATTAAAGTTTTATTTTTTTAACTTAGCATTTGACATTCCAGTTTTAATTTAACTATATTTTCCGAACTTTTCATTTATAAAAATATCCTGAGAAATTATTTTTTAAGTTAACTCTTATGCTGCAGCATACCATCAATACTACAATTTTTCACAGCTGACAGGAAATCATGTTGAGAGTCTACAGCATGGCTTCCAGCCAACAACTTTCAAATGGAATAAAAGGTAGTGCTGGTCTGACTTGCTGTTCTCTGCTTGACTATTGCTGATCTCTGTCTGCATTCGATTTTGGATTGGAGCTATTCATTAAGGTTTGGTTACGTCTATATTTTTTTTCTTATACTGCATTTTGTTTTCTTTTATTTTTTTTTTTTGTTCTTTTTGGAGTTTTAAGAGATTTAGCTAGGGTCAGTTAGAAAATAATTCTTTTCCAGATAGTGAGTAGCATCCAACTAATTGCTGGATGGAGCTGAGAAAACGCATTCCTCATTTAACTATTAATATTTAGTGGTATCTTTGTTGAGCTGAACTGTGGTGGTGGTGCTGCGGTAGCATTGTCGCCTCACAGTTAAATGTTGCCCATTCGATTCTCAGTTAGAGCATCTTCTGTGTGGCAACATGCATGAATGGGCATTCCTTCGTTGAAGGTTGTGCGTTAGGCCCGGCAAGCCAGCACATAAAAATCTACTACCAATCATTAGCGGACTGGAGGTCCGCTATGGCGACCCCTAACTGGGAAAAGCCAAAAGACACAAACATCTTTGTTGAGCTGTAGTGCTTGTTTGACTTGTTGTTCTCTACCTGATTATTGCCAATCTGTTTCTGCATTTGGTTTTGGATCAAAGTTTTTCCTTTTAAGTTGGTAACTTCTATTTATTTATTTTTTTTATTTTTTCTTATATTGCATTTTATATTGTTTTGTTTTGAGTTGTTTTTGGCATTTTACGAGGTCTTAGCTAGGGTCAGTAAGAAAAGAATTATTTTGCAGGTAGTGAATAACATCCAGTCAATTGTGGGGAGGAGTTAATTTACTACATTTTATCACTTACAGTATATTTTTACATCTTTTTTTTTCTTTTTGCATTTCCACTTAAATCATAATTATAGTCCCCTGCAATTATACTTTTCACATTAACCACCACATAGTCTAATATTTCATGAAACAGATTCTCCCTTTCCTTGTTTTATATATATATATATATATATATATATATATATATACATATATATATATATATATATATATATATATATATATATATATATATATATATATACATATATATATACATATATATATATATATATATATATATATATATATATATATATACATATAATGCTATAATTCTATAAACGTTCTCTCCACCTCATATCCGTAACATTTAAACTTCCCATCTTTTCCAGTGTTATATCTAGTATCTTTACTGTTTGTACACAACACAGGTACTCCAGAACAAAACTAATTTCCTAAGTTCCATATTATATTTCCACCCCACAATATTTCTGTTTGCAGTCTTTCTTCACTTGTCAAGAATCTTACATCCTCTAAAAGAATAACATCTACATCACATTTAGCAAACCATTCCAGTATCCATATCCTTTGTACAGTATTAATAATACTATTCACATTTACTGAACATACTGTATAATTGTTGCTTTTATTTCTTTTTAAGTTTAGAGGAAATATTTTTTAATTTTCATTTTTCTTATTTTTCCTCTTCCCACCTTTTTCCTGGGTTTATCTATAAATCATTCCTTGATCTTAAGAATCAGATTTTTAACTGGCTAGAACTTCAAAAAATATTATTAGTATTGATCCCTCATCCTGACCTCTCTTCCTGTATGCACTGTCTCTTCTCATTTTCCCCTCCAAAATTTTTTTCTACTACAATTTCTTCTTCACCTAGTTCACCCTATCTCCCTGCCTCCTCTTGCCCTTCCTCATGTATGTTTTGCCATTTCCTCCTCTTTTTAATTATTTACTGTTTGCTCTTGGCAATCCAGCCAAACGTGTCCCTTTTTTACACAACCTGCATTCAGGCACACACCTTCTTGCCATATGCCCTTTTCTCCTCACACTGGTTGGATTGTAACCTGTCACAATCATTAATAAAATGAGAAAAGATGCCACAAAAGGAACATGATTTAGGCTGGCCAGCATATCTTAATGTCCTTCTGTGACCAGCCACAATAATAACACTTTGGACAGTTTTTCACTATTTTTTTTTTTTTTTACATTTCAGCTTCTATTCTCCACCCTCCATTTCATAAGTCCCTCATTTTTATCTTCAACAACATTATCAGCAGTTTCACACAAACCCTGCATGCTGGAGGCAAAACTCTCGCATACAACAAAAACTAAACCTATACAGATTGTTAGTGACACTTGTACCACACCTATTGCACAGGGTAAAGACCCTACACATAAAACCACTTATGCTGAGACAGTTTCAGGTAACCCTCCTAAAACACTAATGACTTCTGCACAGCACAATCAAAAAATGGGGTCTTCAGCCATCACTTAAACAGTCTGTTAAAATAGCACCCACAGCTACACATAGTAACATTGTATCCAATGCCTCTACTGCTAAGCCGTTAAGGCAAACCAGACCACAGCCAAATTTCCTGCTCAGTGGTGATTCTATAGTGAGGCTCATCAATGTCCCCCACACCTGACTGAGTAATGAAAGAGTCACAGTTAGCTGCCTTTCCAGGGTTAGGATTCATCAAATCACACAGGCTCTCAGGTCATTAAACCACAGGTACCAGTATGACTCTGTCATAGTCCATGTGGGTGTTAATGACCTGAAATGTACCTCCCTTTTTTATATATATATATATATATATATATATATATATATATATATATATATATATATATATATATGCAGCAGGACATGCTAGAGCTGATTATGTGTCTCAACCAAGTATTAGCCTAGCAGTGAGAAGCATACTACCGAATCTAAGGATGTTGCCATGTTGCCAAAAGAAAATGTTTCATTTTAACAATTGGCTTAGTTTCTGGTGTCAGTCCAAGGGTAGTACAATATTTGATGGCCTGGGAGGACATGGTTGATAGACCGCTTTGCTTTGCCAGAGATGGTCTGCACTTATCCACTCTAGGCATTCTGATATTTGTAAAAAGGGAGGGGTTGGCATAATGGTTAAGGTGTTCTCCTTATAGACACAAGGTGCTGGGTTCAAGTCTCACATGAGGTAATTGGCTAGGCTTAAAAAAATGACCCACAGGGGCAGTTAGCCTAGTACTTATCTATATCTATATCTAAGACTTTTTCCATCCTCATAGTGTCTCTTTTAGGCAATGCCAAACTGATAAACCTGTCAACTTAACTGAATCTATGAAAGAATATGTGAGGGTGGTACTGTTCAATACTACAAGTTTTAACAAGAAGCTACACTCCCTGTAAGCCTTCCTCTTCCTGGAGGATGTATACATGTGTGTAGTAACAGAGAAGTAGTTTAAATTTGCAGATTGTACACCAGCAATGCAAGGTTATAATGCCTTTCACACCTTTAGACCAGTTACTGCACAGGACTGAACTAAAGTTGGAGGTGTCTCAGTCTATATTAAAGCCAACTTTATAACCCAACTAGCTAAAGTGTATGACCTACTGAAACTCATACATGTGCAACTCACCATAAACAGGGTCTTGTACCATATCCTAGCAACATATAGGCCCCCACGGTGTCCCAGGAAACCCATACCATAGCTCTCAATCTCTTATCACAAGAAATCTGAACAAAGCTTGACAAAATGGGGGTACAAAGACCCAAAAATAGGAACTGATTTCAAAAATTGCTCTAATAAACTTAGAAAGCTGCTAGAATAACAGGGAATGTACTGAAATACATTTTCTAAAGGATATGAAGTGGGAAACTCAGATGCATGACATTATATAATAACTTCATTCCTCAGATCATCTCAGTGATTTGCAGTAACTCCAAAAATTTTATGAAGAGCAGACTAAAATTTTGAGGCAAAAATCTGGACAGTTTAGAGGTATGACCCACACTATCTATTTCATTGTACAGTCCCTCACTGCTCAACCCAAAACAATATTCATGGGGATCTCAAATTTCCCTCTACAGACTGGGAATCCTATACCATTTCTAATGTACAAGCCTAGCAATCCCTAAACTTTGTTAATGTCAGCATCCTGGAACAGTTGCTCCATTCTCATACTAGGGGTACAAACATCCTTGACCTTGCACTCACAAATATGGGGGGGGGGTGGGCGAATATTCCTTATCCAGACTAATATATTCACTCATTGACTCTGACCATAAGGCAGTATGGCTTAAAATAAAAATTAAATCCAGGCATTCAGTGAAACCAAAAACATTTAGGAATTATTCTAAGGCTAACCTCTCTCTACTAAGCAACACTTTGGCTAAATTCCAAGCAGCCCCAAAACCAATAAACACCATAGCACATGCTGTTCTATTTACAAAAATCCCTGTACAGTCATATTGATAGCTGTATAGAGTGAGCTGTGCCAACTCCTATTAATAATAAGACAAACTCAAAAGACAAGTCACCATGGTAGAAACACAATATCAATTGGTTATACAACATAAGAAAAAAAAAATCCTGGCCAAGCAAAGGCGGAGCAAAGCCATACATACTAAAACCCTGTAACTAATCTAAACAGGCAGCTAAGAAGGTTGATTAATAGTTCAAATGCTAAATTTGAAAAAAAATAGCTTCTCAGACAAAGGTCAAACTCAAAGCTTTCTACAGCTATGTCTATAACCTTAGGGAAATACACAACAATGCACAGAACTTATTGTAAATGGCATCACCGACACTGTTACCGATACATGTAACTTCATATGAATTGCAGAAGGAGTCATTAATGGGCACATTGTAGGTGCTGCAAATAGCACTTCTGGCTAACATCAAAGATTGAAACAATACTAATTAAGAATGGGGTCCATTCCTGTCATGATATTAGAAACTCAAAAGACTTGGAGAAATTAAAAAAAAGGAAAAAACAGAGGCCATTTGCCAAACTTTTGGCTGACAAGTTTTATGAGGAGCAGACTGAAATCCCCCCCCCCCAATAGTACAAAGGAAATAGAGCATACCACTTGTGAAGGCTGCCACACAGCTAGATAGAATTTTGTAAATAATTCTGTATCATTGTAAATATTAACATGATCCACAGGCTTGTTTTACAAATGTCAGAGAGCTATATGTTATGATTAAACTATTTTATGTGCTGAGCTTCAAAAATGTAACCACAGTGCAACCTACTGGAAAATAGAAATGTATATAAACTATATATCAATGCAAATGTATGGTTTCATAGTAGAAAACTGGGATATGCAGAGTTAACTTGCAAAACTCTAAGAAAATAAGCTGATTAGTAAAGAATTTTATGATTGTGTGTGATCTCAAACTATGAGACAGGATGTCTAGACTAGGAGTTTCTTTCTATTGTCTTAAGACAAAGATAATTACTAGGTTCCACATGTAAAGTATCTTTTATTGCTCTGTGACTTCCTGGCAGCTGCAGATCACAAAGAAATGTTAGATTTTAAGTTCTGTTAGCCTGGGAACTTAAGCAGAGTTGACAAGAATGATGTAAGCTGAAATGATTTAGCAGTAATGTGCATTATCTATTTAAGAACTATCTCTCAGAGAAAGAGAGTGTATTTTGTATTTTGTTCTGAAGCTGACTACTCACTAGCACTTGCTTTGCTCTGTATGTAAGATTTAGATCTTAGTATTTTTCTTAGAGATAGATAGGAAAATAGCCAGATTAGTATAGATGTTTTCTATCTTTATGTGAGAATTTCCTACAATGTTGTTTTAAAGTATTTCCTGTGATTTCTGAACTTTCTGTTGTCACTGTGTTGAGTTAATAAGTATTGTATTATTTATTATTAAATATATTTAACCTTTTAACTGTGGCTGGTTTTTGTTAGAGATATTTAAACTCTTAGAGTACTTACATGTACTTGGTGATACTGTATAGGCCACTCCTAAATAGCCTTCATGTCTCAGTCACACTTACCAATTGGATAATAATAACATTGCACAGTAGAATTGGACACCCTTTGGTAAGGGTCTTTATAGTAGCCGATAAGGGTGGTTGGTGGCAGTCAGTACTACCTTATAGTCTGGGCAGAAGGGAGCATAGCTAGTGAACCTTTACTAGCCTTCTGCAGGAGTGTCTGTGTATTTGTATATAAATCAAATCTCAAAGTGTTTGTGTACCAGCTACTTAGACAGGGACATGAAGCACTGGTTGGACAGAGAGGGTGCTGGAGGTTTTGGCTTGACCACTCGGCTGAGATATGAATCCTATAGCTGTGCCAGATGCGAGTCTTATTGGGGATCTGGAGAAAAAGGGAGAAACCAGTCTCAGACTGACTGTGATCTCTGTGGGCTCTTAAGGGAAATTGTACTTTACTGTGTGTGTACTTGTTATCCTCCCAATGTGCATGATCCTTACTGATATTAATGGTGAGGACTGAGGCTCCGTGAGGCTCCTTGGTTACTGGGCCAGTGCACAGGCATCACACCACAGTCCCCCCAGCCATTACTAGGGAACAGATCATCAATGCACTTTCCAAGGCCAAAAACACTACATCAATGGGCCATGATAATATCATAGGATGTTTAATAAATAGTGTGAAACATGACCTTTTTGGTCCACTTGAATCACTTTTCAACTGGAGCCTTCATTCAGCTTGTGCCCAAGGAATGAAAGATGGCTACAGTCATTCCCCTGCACAAAAGAGGACCAGCCACTACTTTGGGTGGCTACAGGCCCATAGTCCTACCAGACACATATGTAAGGCCATGGAAAGAATCATCATGGACATGATAAATGAGGGCATAAGTAATCTGCAAATGCTGGACACTTCACAATGTGGCTTTGTTAAAGGAAAGTCATGCCTATTAAATATGGTGGACTTTTTTGAGAGGGTCACCAAAGCATTGGATGAAGGTAAGACTGTGCACACAGCTTGCCTCAACCTGGCTAAGGCTCTCAATGCAATACTTAACTGAGGCATTATAGACAAGTTCACTAATTTAGGAATAAACCTATTTATCAGCTACTGGATAGCCAACTCAGTCACTGATAGGACTCAGGAGGTCAAAATAGGTTTGATCACCTACACCAAGAGGCCAGTCACTAGCAGATTCCCCCAGGGTTAGTTAATGGGCCCAGTCCTTTTTGGCATCTGTTTCTCTGAAATGGAAGCAAATGCTTAACGTTTATGGCTGACTTCATTTGCAAATGATTGCAAGCTGGGGGTTATTACTGACACCCCTGCAGACACTAACATTCTATCTCTGAGTAACAAATGGTGCCAAAGCCATGGTCTTAAATGCAATGCTAAGAAATGCATAATTGTACCCTTTGAGACATCAGCCATCCCATGTTGATAATGCACTCCTAAGTCAACCCAGAGGTCAGGCATCTAGGTATGCATGTAGATGGTAGCCTTACATTTGCCCACCACATGGAAACAGTGGTGAGGAAATACTTTTATGTTGCATCACATATAAGTAATTGCATGGCACCTAGGTCTATAGAATTATTCCTCTGTACTACACCCTTATCAGACCAAGCATAGAATACAATGCTCCCTTCAGTATGTACCTGACCAGGCATATGCATCAACTAGAGTCATCTCAGAGGTTCCTTACTAAAAGAAAACAAGAAGTAACAAACTTGCCTTAGACAGCGTGTCTTAAATTCCTTTTCCTCTACTTAGTTTCCTATACATTGCTGATTGGTAATCTGCAAACCTCACATTTATGAATCTCCTACATATTCATAAGTCAAAGAGTCCCAGAAATACACGGTCTAGGAATCTGAATTTTATCTGTCACTTAAACAGAACATGCTAGAGAGACAGATAAGACAGATATGTGTCCCAGAGACTGCTCCTCCTATGGAACATGCTTCCCATCCATTTGAAGCTGAGGTCATCTATTACCCAGTTTAAGTGCAACCTAGACTGGTGGATGGGGGATAAGAAATTACACCAGGCCTGGAACCCATTTCCCTTATGGACAGAGATAGCTTATAAATGCAACATCAGTGGCCTTATAGAAGAGGGGTACTTGGATCTGAAATTGATTATTTTTTTATTATCAGAAGGCTTGGTCATAGCAGATAATGATGAAGTTATGACATGGATGGAGGGGATGGAAGAAAGGAAGTATATTAAAATTGGAAAAGGAATAAAAAGAATAAATGAGAAGTTATGAGAAAAAAGTGGAGAGTGGGAAATATTGCAGTTATGGGAGGATCAAATAACGATGAAATACTGCTATAAAAACTGGACTGAATGGTGGATTGAATTTAAAAAGAAGTATAAAAGGTGTTTTCATCATTGGCAGGATGATATAAGAAAGGAAGAAAAAATTAAGTGTGGGAAACTGTATATAAATATATTAGAGAATAATGCAAGAGAGGAAAGAGAAATGTATAAAATAAACTGAGAAATATTTAAGGCATTACTGTTTAGGCATAGATCATTTACAAGGGAAACAGGAGGAGGTATCTATATATTTGGATAAAAGAGTAAATGAGGTTACTGGTATAATGAAAGGAATGAAAAATATAAAAGGAGAAAGTAAAAAGAACAAAAGAGCAAATTATGAGTATTGTAGTACAGCATGTGGAAATATGTTTAATAATAAAAAGATGGAAAATAAGAGAAATAAAAGTAAACATTTTTCCAGAACTAGTTAAGGAAGAATTTGAAAAAAAAACGTAATTACTATTAGTGAATTGGATCATACCCCTCAACTGTAGAATTTTCATAGAATGTCCAGATTTGTGTCTCATATTTTTGGTTAGTTCCTCATAAAAAATGTGGTTTTTTGACAAATTACTGGAATTATCTAAGGAGTGAAGTCACTAAATAATATTATCTAAAGACTGAAGTCACTAAATAATGACATGCATTTTGATTTCAGACTTGATATCCTTCAGAAAATTTATTGTAACAAAAATCTTTTAATCTAGCACCTTTCTAAGTTTACCAGAGCAATATTTAAAATAGGTCCCTATTTTGGACCTTTGTCCCCATTATGTCAGGCTTTGTCCAGATTTCTCGCACTAAGATGCTGTGAGGTATGAATTGTCTGGAGTGCTTTGGAAAGTAAATGTTGATTCAGTACCAGGCACATATAGATAGATAATATAGGTTATGGAATGCACAAGAAATTAATGGATTGGCAAAGAGACTATATTGTAATGTACTGAATGAATGGTTTAAGGAAGGGTCTGTTTATGAAGACTTATGTAGTAGTGTATTAAAATTTATAATGGAAGAAAGATGAGAAGAATGGAATAAAGACACTGGAGACCTGTCATGCTAAATAATGCAGATTATAAACAATTTTATGAGAATAATGCAGAGGAGAATGGAAGGAATCATGAGGGATATTATAGACTAAACAATATATGGTATGAAAGGAAAGGATGTCAAGAACTGTTTTTGGTTGTGAGAGAAATTGTGGATGATATTATAAATAAACAGGAAGATGTTAAATTTATGGTACGTGATTTTTAGCAAGGCATCAAATACAGTATGGCATGGTGCTATGTAGGATGTTATGGAGAATTATGCAATAGGTAACTAAATTAGTAGGGTGTGTATGTCGGCATAACAAAATAAAGTGAAAGTGCTAGTGAATGGGTGACTGAGTAAAGAAATATGCATGAAGTGTGGTGTAAGACAAGGATGTCCTGTGAATGGAATTTTGTTTGCATTGGTAATGAATGTGATAATGAGTGAAGTAACATAGAAAATGACAGATACTAGATATGTAATACCAAAAGGAGGTGATGATTCCAGTAGTTTTGGCATATGTGGAACATATAGCTGTAGTTGCTTAGAGCAAAATATGGATGAGGGAAGCATTTTTTATCTGAATGAATGTTTAAAGGGAATGAGGATGATCCTGAATAAAGATAAAATTAAGGGTTTGGGTGATGTGCTAAAAACCGGGGGCTGGTATTTTTCAGTGAATGAAGTGTCTTTGCTAGGTATACAATTTGGGAAATATGATGTAGTTATCATACAGTGGGAAGGTTGGATAAAAGAACTGAAAGAAATATGTCTTCTCTGGAGTACATATAGATTAGTATTCAGGAAAAAAGGTATCTGGTGAATTCTGTAGTAATGGGAAAATAACATATATGTCAAATGTTTATATGATCTTAGAAAAAATATGAAAAGGAAACTGTGCAATCTGTGTTTTCTTTCTTATGAGGTTCAAGATTAAAACCAGTGAAAAGAGGTGTGTTGTATATGAATTAAGATGAAGGGTGGCTTAGTTATTAATTATTTTGCTTCTTTAAACTTGTGTAGAGTATTAAAGATGGTAAATGAAGGGAATGAGAAATTAATAATAAGAATGTTTAAATATAAGTGCAAAATGTTCTGGCAGATGATGAGAATTAAGAAAAAGATAAAAAAAAATATGTACATAAAGAAATTATATTTTTAAAGACTCAAACCACACCTACTGGTAGTTAAAAGTACACACTCAATAGAGCTGTTCTGGATGAAATGAGTTATTTCACTATGTCTTATTTAAAAATACAGTACAGTAGAGAGTTGATTATCTGAACTAATTGGGGCCTAGGGTAGTTCGAATAATCATGCTGTTTGGATAATTAAACATATAACTGAACTGGATAAAAAACTTCTAAAATCTTGCTTTTCTGTATGCAGGAAATACACTTTTCAACCATTCAGTGATTCCGGTGGAAAATAAAAAAAAAAAACTTTTCACACGAGTGGGCTACAAGGTAAAAAAACACACACATAAGCAAATATGTATTATGTTTACATATTCAGACTTAAATGATTTTTCCTACCCAAAAACTTTGGAAGGCTGTGTTCGGATAATTGACATGTTGGATAATCAATGTTTGGATAATCGACTCTCTACTGTAATACCAAACTTTGGTATCTTTAAAATTAACTTATGTTTAGGTAGGTCTATATTAACCTCCCAATGGGGGCACCCAGAAACATGAAACACACTAGGAAACATGTTCCAGTACATTTTCACAGTGTGATATATGTTTCTGATTTAGGGTGCATTGTAGTGCAACAGCAGAAAGCAAGTGAAGGGTAAGGAATGCTACAGTGCTCTACCATGTACTGCTGCATGTAAATGGTATAGTGCAGGGAACATGGCTAATGGAAATTAGCCATGAGGACTTCCACAAAGTCTTACACCAATTTTGAAACAGAGTAATACAGTGTTTGAGAACCAAGCCCTACTCTGTCATTTTGGAACAAAGTGATGGGAAAGTGCCCCATGTTTGTATGATGGACACCTACTGTAGGGTGCCAGCACAGCAGTAGTTAAGAACAGCGAGGCTGTGACTGTGTGCATTTGTGTTTGTGTGCCACTGTGTGTAAATGTGTAAGCATGCCATGCAGGTGTACATGCATATGAGTGGGTGCGTTTGTGTGTGTATTAATGAGTATGTCCATGTGTGCATCTGTCTGTCTGTCTTTTTCTAAGTCTGTGGGTGGGTGCATGTGTGTGTATGTGTGTGTCTACATGTATAACTCTATATGCATATCTCTGTCAAAATGTGTGTGTGTTTGCCTAGGTGCCTGTGTAAAAGCACTGCATGTCTTATTAATAGGAACACTAGTTGTTCTGAATGAGCTGTGTTCATTTCAGAGACATACAAATTAGCTGCTAATGAGCTTTAGATTCATGTGACACTAACAATTCTGAATTGCTTGTTACCACTGCAGCACTGCTAGACTAATCAGTATAGCACTAGAAAAGTATAGACATAATGTCTCTGAATAACACTATTGACTGTAAAATGTGTATTTGCTGTAAGCATATTGAACATAGTGATTCACTGGTTAAGATCTCTGTCTTACAGTTCACAAGGCATGGGTTCAACCCTGACCTATCACTTCTATCTGCAGAGTTAGTATGTTCATACTAGATTTATTGAAGTGCTTGGTATTTCACCAATTTTTCAAAAGAACTCAGTCTGTATTAATACTCTACATTGCCCACGTATACTGCATATGCCCATTTTGCCTGGGTCACAGCTGATATGGTTAAAGTTGGAGAAGTTTACTTTCTGGTAGATTAAAATACAATCCATTGTAGTGAGCACTTACATTAATCTACTTGTTAAAAATTATGTTGTTTTAGCTGTGTAATTCAGTCCACATCACAAAAGTATGCTTTCAGATTTGAACCTGGTTTATGTCTTTATATTGCTTTCTTGAAGTATTTGCATGCCATTTGTAACAAGCTGGGAAATTAAGAAAGTCTAGGTGAGTTGTTTTTTGAAGATAGTTGAGTGGTTGAGCTTGTCACCAAAGTAACAGCAGCAAACTGTAACTTTTCTGTATTTTTATTTATTCTTCCTTTTCAGGTGGTGCAGTTTTAGTAAAGTTATTATGAGAAGCATTTTAACTGTATTTAAGTAATGACTGGAAGTTGCTTAACATAACTTGTTTTTCAATCTGATAAAAGTCTATTAGTAAAGATTTATATAACACATAGCTTGATATCTCTGTAATCTGCTGGAGCATGTCTTATTTCAACTAATGAGTGAATTATATGAGCACCTTTTTTGTTCTCGATTTCTAAAATGTTTAGCAACATCAGTGTAGATCTGTTATGGAGTTAACTGTGATACAGTTAAGTCATCCATTCAATTTCTGTTAACATCTTTATCCTCTTCACGTTCAAGGAGTAATCAAATCCTGTTCCTGCACAGATTGGGAATAAGATCGATATCTAATCTTACACAGGATGGCATTCTATTGCAACACACATACACACACACACACACACACACACACACACACACACACACACACACACACACACACACACACACACACACACACCACACACACGAGTGCAAACACCTACACTCACACACATGTATGTACACACATGTGCACCCCCCCACACACACACGCGCACACACACACACACACACACACACACACACACACACACACACACACACACACACACTGGCTCACATAACAATGGCAAAGGCATACTGGAACATAAAGTAGTAAAACTAGAAACTTTTATAAGAAGCTGGTTAATGACTTAGGATCTGATTCCGAGGATGTCCCATGGAAATATTTTAAAGCATCTTCCATTAAAGCATGTTTATAGGGAGTATTTTTTTTTTTTTTTTTTTTTGCTGCCACAATCCACTAATCCCCAGTTCTCTTTCCAGTCATCTAAATGGCCCATTTGTTCTCCTGCAGACAACAGAGGTTGGGGTCATGTTAACTAGGGAGGGGATTTACTCCTGCTGGTAACATTTTTGCCCTAACACCTGTTATTGTTCAAAGGTTGCTTAGGCACTGCTTGCCAGAGAGGTGAATATCCACACCTCTGTAGTGACATGCCTGTCTTAAGGCCCACAATTTTAGGACATGCTGTCAGTGGTCAGTCTGACCATCCCCCTTCTCTTCCCAAATATTTTGACACAAACATGAACAACAGGCCTGTTAGGGAAAGGCCACACAAATCTCTTGGTAGACTTGGAAGACCGTGTAGCGGACTCAACAGACTTGAAATCTAACAACACCAAGGGACTCCAGTAAAATATATCTATACAAATACTTCTCTAACAGATCTGTAATAGAACATATTAGTCCACATTGATGTTTGCTGCATGCTAATCAGAAATTTGCTCAGCTGTCCACCTTCACTTTGTCATAGGAAACACACACACACACACACACACACACACACACACACACACACACACACACACACACACACACACATTGTGTAAAAGCAACATTTAGTATTCTAAAAAATTATTTGTGAGAAGTATTGAGCATATGTGTATTAAAATAAAAAAAATAATAATCAAAATGTGAGTGATTTTGCAATCAAAACTATTCAAAGGTCAGTAAGGATCACATAATCCAGCTTGTCTAGATTTTTCTTGTAGTTTTTACTGAAAATGATTTATGGGGAGTAATTTGAAAAAATACTCTATATTAACAGACTGAAAGGTAAAGAAAAACTCTAGCTAAAAGATAACATAATGCATTTTATCCTGTGAGTGTAAAGTCAAATGAGTAATATAAATTTCTGAGACTATATATTTCCTCTTACCTATGTTTGCATGACTGGTTTCTATTAGGAGCAGATCACCATGGATCTTACCAGAATACATGGGCACTTATTACTGCTCAGCAGTGTAAAACATTCTGTGAGTGAACCCTTATGTGCCTGCTGACAGTCCAGGTGAAAAATTACATTCTTTGTATTGCAGTGAACCAAGAAATTGAAATCTGCAGTCATACCAATTTGAAATGTGAAAGTCGAATTAAAAAATATACACTCCAAGCAGAGTAGATGTTATGTACATTGTCATCCTTAAATATTGTACATTAAAATGAATATGATGAACTTTTTGTATATAAAAAAATGACACGTACATTCTTGCCTGCCACAGTTTGTTCCAGCTTCAGATGAAGGAAGGGCTCCTGCTTTTTGATATTAGATTGAGCCAGAAGCTTTGTTTTAATTTGTTGCTTAACCCATCAAAATGTATATTACAGCCAACTATGTTTGCGATCAGCAAAGCTTCATATATTTTTAATATTTAAATAATAAAGATGTAAGGGAGAACATAAAATCATTTTCTAAGGACAGAAAAATTCTGACTCTAATCATTGTGAATACTATATAAGAAGCATACTGAAGCATAAACAATGTGGGTAGGCAAACACATTTTAGCAAAATTGTTTATAGCCTATATATGTGCAGACAAAACTGAATCTCTGAACTGCTATGAAGCTATTTAGTAGCCTCTGCTCAGGGTGGTAAATTCTAAGGATTACATACCAATTGCCATATCCAGATGTCAGCGTTCTCTTGTGTATGGCTATTCTGTCCAGCTCCATAAATCACCATCTTTGTACAAAAAAGATAGCAGTAGTTATTTTTTTATGAACAGATTTATGCTATAATAACTAAAACTACAATGACTTAAAAATATTCTGCAGCTGAATTACACAAGCTGATGGTTTTCACTCAAATAATTAGTTTCTACCTGAACACATTTTAAGCTAAAATCTTCAAGATGATTTCCCCTATTTTCTGAAGATGTTTAGCAGTGGCATACAGTAGAAAAGACTGCATGCATGGTTTTAATTATTAAATTACATTAAAGTACAAAAGGGTGCATTTCTGAAAACTATCACAAAGACAAGAGATATAACATGCTTGGAGGAGGGAGTACAAATGATGAGATCATTTGAAAAGAATATTCAAATGAATCAAGGCTTAAAATCACTGCAAAAATAAGTGCATAATTTAAAACTTTAATATAGAATAATATTCAAAATTATTGGAAATATTATTAATCATACCCCTCAGCCAAGAACAGCAAACTGAAAGTCATTACATAAAAGTACTTTAATGTAAAAGAAGGAGAAATAAAACAAGAGCAAAGACAAGAAACTATGAAAGTATTCAATGCTTAAACAAAGAAATGCGACATATTCACAGAACAGCTTTAGGTGGTATGTCAGGAATGTTAAACCTTGTCCTGTTCTACCTTAAATAAAAATGCTATTTCTCAGTTACTCCCATGATACAAATCCAAACAGTGATAATCCTTTTGCAGTCAGAGAGCAACTCTAATATCTGCTAAGTGGCTCCACAGGATCATAGGATCATAGAACATTACTAGACTAATGTCCCTGAGGCCCTTACAAGCATAGCCAAGAGTTTATCCCCAAAAAGAAACCTCAGTAAGCACCTGTCAGCCCTGTCAGTGAGGGACACAGGTGGAACCCCTGAGACAAATTTGTGGTTTCCCATCCACTCATAAAGGTTGTGCTTGAAGAGGGTCAGCGAGGTGCTTTGTTTAAAGTGTATGAGAAGTCTATTCCAGAGACGGGGCAGCCTCTGGGAGACACACCTGTCTCTCCAGCAGGTTTTGTTGATGTCACATATTAGATTCAGGCCTTTTGAGTGGATAGTGTGTGAGGAGTTAGACTTACGGTTATGGCGCTTCTCTAGTAGGCTGGGGTCTGAGATTGCCTTGTAGGGGAGACACAGATCACCCCCTAGCAATTTGTAAAATACCGAGTAGATTGATAGTGATTTGAGCCTGTCTGCATAGGACAGGTGTTGAAGGCCATGGATTCTCATTGTGAGTTATTTCAAAGGCCTTTCCATTTGATGCTGATGTTTGGAGAGGTATATCCCAAATGGGGCGTTATACTCAATTATTCGTCTAATGAGGGAGGAGTATAGAGAGGTAATAACCTCTTTTTTTCTGCATGCAATCCATTGACTTATAAGATGAACCAAGTAAAAGGCTTTTCTGACCACTGCCACTACTTGATGGTTGAATGTGAGGTTATCAACCTGAGTACCCAGGTCTCTCACCACAGGTTGTGTGCTTCGAGGGTTGATGTTGATGTGGTAATCAGTAAGGGTAGTGTTTTTGTCGAATGGTATGATGATACATTTTTTTGCATTTACTTGAGGGCATGACTTTGGCACCAGTCATTTGTTGCTGTGATACTTTCTTGCAGTATGTTAACATCAGTTTGGGAGTCAATCATCCACAAACTTCATCAGCTACATTAATTTTAATATTATGTTATATCTTTTGTCTTTGCCTGGATCTCTGAGAAATAGATGCAAAATGGTAGAGGCACCAGAACAGATCCCTGGGGAACTCCACTAGTGACAGGTCAGCTATCAGAGGTGAAGGCACCTATTTTGACTTTGAGGGTTCTGTCGGTGATTCAGTCAGACATCCATCTGATGATATAGGGATTTATGCCAAGTTGTGTTAGCTTTTCAATGATGCCTGAGTGGGAGATTGTGTCAAAGGTCTTGGCCAAGTCAAGGTAAGCTGTATGCACTGACTTTCCCTCATCCAGGGCCTTGGTGATAGTCTCAAAGAAGTCAATGAGATTCAACAGGCAAAATTTGCTCTTGATGAATCCAAACTAGGTAGAGTCCAAGTGCTTGGAGACTGCCAATATCCTTGTTTATGAGATCCATAATAATATGCTCCATGGCTGTACAGATCAGACTTGTCAAGCTAATGGGGTGATAGTTTCCAGGGTCAGTAGTGGTACCATCTTTGTGCAAGGGGATGACAATGGCAGTTCTCCACTCTGCTAGAATGAAGCCTGTACTTAGGCTGTGGTTGAATAGATTGTTCAATGGTGAAGCCAGTTCATGCTGGAGATGGTGCAGAATACATCCTGGGATACTATCAAGTCCCATGGAAGATGTGATCTTTGTCTTGAATAGGGCCTGCAACACTTGCTCTATAGAGATGTGAGGTGCAGGACAAGTATTGGGGATGTTGAAAGGGCCTTTGGAGGGACAGGGGGTTGAAGTTTGCTCTGAACCTATCTGCTAGCAGGTTGACTAAGTCAACAAGATCAGTGTAAGTGATACTGTTAAGTACAAATTCAGAAAACATCTGGGCTTTGCCATGGAGCTTCTTGAAGTAACCGAGGAAGACTTAATGGTTTCCCTTTGTTTTGGAGGCTAGTTTCAATTCATAATTGGCCTTGGAGGTTTTCACTACTGAGCGAATTTGGTGGTAGACGCTAAGGAGGGAGTTTTTCCAATTTGAAATTTGTTCCTTTTTGCTCTTGGACAACAGTTACTTCCTTTTGTTGTAAAGCGTGTTGATAGTGGATGTCCACCAAACAGGTTTGTGTTTCCTTGAGGAGCAGGTTTTAGTTCTATTGGATATGGCTGAGTCCATGGGAGTTGTACAGGTGCTTGCATACTGCATTGGTGTACTGTTCAGCATAGTTGTCTGCATCCTTTAAGGGGGGCGGTGGTGTGAGGCTACAGATACCCTCCATTAGGAGGTTGTAGTCAGCTTTTCAGAAGTTTTTAGCTTGATTATTGCTGGGAGGTGGGGGGTTTGGTGGGATAGAAACTTTGAATGAGACAGTCCAATGATCTGATCTCACTAGGAAAGATCATACTATGAGGGTGGTGCAGTGGTCGCCCATGTTGGTGAGACTCAAGTCCAGAATGTTATCTCCCCTTGTGGGGGATGAGACAAGCTGGTCGAGTGCGTTAGAACTGATGAAGTCAAGGAATCACTGAGACAGTGCTATAGTGTAAGAATAGTTCACCCAGTCTATGGTGGGGTAGTTGATGTCACCAAGAATCAGGTATTAAGGGGTACCTTGAGGAGTCGAGTAGATCCAGGTAAGAGGAGTGGGTATCCTGAGTCATGGAGGGGTTCTATAGCTAGCTATAACTTGGATGGGTGTCATGCCAACTGTCAGTTGCACCTGGAGTAGTTCCAGTGCATCATGCTTGCAAACCAGTCTGGAGGTGTGCCTGTCCTTAATGAAGACAGAGACTCCACCACCCTTAGTCTTCCCAACCTCATTTTGGGGTAAGAATGTGTGGAATGAGGTATAGCCTGGTAAGGCAAACATGCTCTCCACAGCCCTGATCCAAGTTTCCATGACTGCACAGACATCGGCATCTTCCAGTGCAAGGAAAGCCTCCAATGAGTCCAATTTTAAGTTAAGGCTCCTAGCATTAAGCAGCATGACCTTCAATTTATTTTTGACAGATATTTTATGTTGGAAGGTTTGTCTTTGGGACATTGTCTAAAAAAGGCACAAAGTGGGAGTTGAGAGCCTTAGCCAGGATTTGGAAACTCAGTGTTGACAGGTGAAGGCCATCTCTGGCAAAGCATCGAGGCCTGTCAACCATGTCATCCCAGGCAGACAGATACTGGATCCCCTTTGAATGATACCAGAAACTAAGCCAATTGTTGAAGTCAATTATTTTTTGTTGGTATTGTGGTATCATTCCTGGTGAAGGCAGGATGTTGCTTAGGGCTAGGGTCATACCTGCCTAGAACACATACTCTGAGAGTTCAAAAATGTCTCTCTTCATGTAGCCCAGGGAAGTACATCTCAAGTCATTCACACCAACATGGACAATGACAAAGTTGTACTTGTACTTGTTGTGGACAGAGTTAAGTGCATGTGTGATGTGGCAGATTCTGGCACCAGACAGACAACTGACCCTAACTTTCTCCTTGTCAAGCCTGATGAGAGGGACATTATTGTGTCTCAGCAATTGAGTTACCAATGACTAACATGTTTGGTTTATTGTTATGTCTTGTGGGCTGTGATGGTTTATTGTTTTCTTATGGGCTATGTTTGTGAGACACTGGTGTGTTGTCTGCTGTGTGTGATGTGTTTGGTGTTGTATGTGGAATGTTTGTGAGTGTGTTTTGGAGATCTCTGCTGTTTAGATAAGTTTTTATTGAGGACCTTTGCATAGGGGTGTGTGTGTGTGTGTTTGTGTGTGTGTGTGTGTGTGTGTGTGTGTGTGTGTGTGTGTGTGTGTGTGTGTGTGTGTGTGTGTGTGTGTGTGTGTGTGTGTGTGTGTGTGTGTGTGTGTGTGTGTGTGTGTGTTGTGCTTGGATATGTGATGTGAGTGGTGTGGTGTTTGTACTGGCAATCTCTTCTTTGTCAGGAGTACCGACTGTGGTGCAAGAGAGCATGGACTCCAGATTAGTGATGTACATGCATTTCTCACAGGTGGAAGAATTATATGCTAGGAGAAGAGGGTTGCCTCAGTATGCCCATGTCAACCAGGCTGGCAGGAGAAACTGATGGGAATTGTCCAACTATAGTGTTCCGAATGCTTGGGCAGACTTATGGAGGGAGGGTTTTGACAAGGGTTTGCCCACAAAAGTGTAGATCACAAGAACCTTCTTAAATGTAAAGTAACTGGCCTGAAGCAGAAGTGCTAAAACCAAAGCTAAGATGCTTAGAATAACAGATATGTTTAATCAGGCTACTAACAAGCAGTAATAAATGAAGCAGAATAAAAACACTTGAACACTTAAGAGCACACAGCAAAAATAAGGTAATAAAGTGTGAAGAACGCAATTACAGTAAAAGCAGCTGAATATAATGTAAGCGTGTTTTTAAGTGGAGAGGGAGGAAAAGGAAGATAATTCAAGATTAGGGAACTAAGGGGTTTGGCCTTCCCAAATGCTCTCTCTCCACTCAGTGCACTGAGCTGATGAGATAGGACAGGGAGGAGTGTAGAGGAAAACAAACTAAGAAACAATAAACTGAAGGCAGTCACAGGGCAGGCACAAAAGATTTCAAGGTGGAACTGACAAATGGCTCACAAACAATAATCAAAGTGTGCAGTTTATCAAACCAAACCTTAAGCACTTTTGTCCCTCAAAAACTAGATTTCACCAGAACATCCATAGTAATAAAACAGTCAATATAAGTAAATGAGTTTAGTAAGCACATGACCTAAAACAACAAATCACATTGCAGATTAAATGAATTAATTAAAACACTTAACATAGCCTCTAAAAAAATCTCAAAACATCCTAATGTCACTCCTAAATGCCATGGTGTAAATTCATAGACAAATGTGTCGTGTAAATAAAAAAATATTTAAATTAGGAAAAATAAACATTTTCAGCTTTGAAGCATACAACTTAAGAACTCTGCTGATTTAAATAATTTTGTTTAAACCAAGAACCACCCTCTATGATTTGTAGAAACTTGTTCCAGGACGCAAAACCACAAAAAAAATGGTGGTCAGGACATATAAGCTTGTGTTTATACAAAGCATTATTATCATTAAGTGTTTTTAAATTGTATACATGTTCATATATACATCTTTTCAGTGGTCTTTCAGCTTTTCCTATATAGAAATTGTGGCAGACGTCACAAAATGCAAGATATACTACTCTTGCCAAATTACAATCACATGTATATAATAATTTGAACACGTAATGGCAAGTTCTCAGCTTTAAAGCTTGGCCCATGAAAATATATTTACACTGTGGGCACAAGCCATGTTTCAGCATCCTTTTTTGTATCCTACTGGTACTATCCATTTCATTTTTGTTCACAGCCATCTCCAACTTTTCTTTAAAATTTCCTGAATGCAAACTGGATACTATCTCCAAAATGCATTGTAAACTGATTCATCATGTACTATGGCTTAACAATTATCAGCCATAACCTTTCTGGCAACATTGCTCTAGAGGCCATATTTGATAAGCATAATCTGCTTAAAATTTTTGTGTCCACCTTTACTTGGCACTGCAGGTTGAGTTCCTTTTTGTATTGGGGAAAAAAGTTAATCAGTCACTTCTTGCAGACCTCATCCTCTATATCTTGTAACATTCTGGGTGGATACCCTCTATCTGTAAGCATTTTGGTCAACTTATCAATTTCCACTAAAAATTGATCCTCTTCTGACACAATTCTAGAAATACGCACATTTACCCTTTCACAAGACTTTTTTTTTCTGTGAAAAGGGATGGTTACTGGTGTAATGTAAATGCACTAGAATAGGTCAATTTCCTGTATAGTACAGAGCTAAAGCTTTGTTTAGCCACATCTTTAATTAAAGTAATGTCTAAATAATTATTCAACTCATAGGAATGGAAAAAATGTGAATTTTAAAAAATCCGAAGAGGCATTGAGGAAGGCTATAAAACTCTCCAGTTCTAGTAAGATGACTTCCACACAATAAAAATGTCATCCAAAAAGCAAAAGTATGTCACTATATGATGCATAAAATCTGATTGAGAAACAATATTTTGCTTCCAGTGCCAAAGGATAATGTTGACATATAAGGGAGCACACACTGCACCCATTGCTATGCAGATGTTTGCTTAAAATATTCTCCTTCTTAGTACAAAAAAGAACTTTCTTTGAAAACTCTAAGAAAAAACAATGAAAGCAAAATAAATAAATAAATAAGACAGAAACAGAAGACCAGATTCAGAAAGCTTTGACACTTTACGTTACGCAAATTTTTGCAATGAATAGTGCCGGGCAGGCTGGGTGCAATTAAAAAAGCACAACTACACAACATGCCCAGGCTAATTAATGTGGTTGGCTGTGCTACATGCTAATGACTACATAATTAAGCATTGCATGTGCTAATTAGACAAAAATCATGGTGGAGTTATTCTGAAATATTTAAATGTCAGTCAGTGACTCTGAACTGACTTTACATTTGAATTTGGCTGTATACCCGTGTTCAGGAAGAGAGAGAGAGTTCATCATTGTAAATCTTCTTGGAATTGCTGCAGGCATTGTAAATGTGTATATGCAAGATGCTCTCATTGCCACCACTTTGACAGACAGTATATGGTGTTGGCTTCATAGGTGCAGGGTCATCCGACCAAGCTTAACATTTCATACCCTCCACAGCACCAACATTGTAGACTTGTAATCTGTTGACAGAGACACCATGTAGGAGTCATGGACATGTATCAGCCTTGTCTACAGTCTAGCAGGAGGTATGGAGTACCTATCCCAGTACATATAAAGGTATGTGTATCTTTACATATATTAGCAACAGGGACATTTCAGCAATCTGTTGTGTACACAATGGGGGTATCTCACGCATCTTCCTTGAGAATGTTCCATCAATTTCTTGATGCCATGCTTCAATCTGTAGAGTAGCATACATTGCTTGCACATACCCCAGAATAGATATCAAGCACTATGCATGAGTTCTTTGGCACAGTTCTTTCCCCTGAGGTTCTGGAGGCAATAAACCATATCTACATTAAAGTAAAGGCTCCATCTTGTAAACTGGGGAGGAGGTACATGAAATGCAGGCAGGTGGTCTGTAATGCACAGGATATTATTCAGATTTCAAGACTTCCAAATATGACACACAAGTTATATTTATCAGTGGTTTATGCAGGGTGACTTTCCACTGGGCCATTTTGTGGGTGATGCTGGATATGTCCTAGATCCCTGTGTCATGACATCTATCAGAAATCCAGACAATCAAGTCAATCTTGGGTACAATCGTGCACTATCACAACCAAAAATATTATAAAGCATGTTATGGCTGCTGAAATCACACTTTTACTGTATGGATACATCTGGTGTTGACTTGCACTATGATCCTGCCTTGAGTACAAAACTGTTGACAATAAGAAGTTATGTACTCACCATAACGTTCCATCTGAGTAGGTATCTTTATTTGTCTGCAACCTTTGGGACACGGATCTGATCTCGGATCTGAGGCGGCAACTTCTACCACAGCATAGATCCGAGCTCCTAGCTCCTCCCTTTACCCATAATCCCCTGCCAACCCTGACTGACCTCAGATCAAGTTTGCCCGATATAACCATTGTTACTGTGCCCGGAAGGGGCTTATCTAAGATAGATCCTAAACAGAATCCTATAGGTCAGGGGGAAGGAGGGGGGGATGGTTGCAGACAAATGAAGATACCTACTCAGATGGAACGTTATGGTGAGTACATAACTTCTTAATCTGAAGTAGGAACTTCATTTGTCAGCAACCTTTGGGACAGAGTCCCCAGCTACCTGAATCCTGGGTGGCCTTTATGGAAAAATACTCCGGAGCACTGCAGAGCCAAAGGACGCCCTACCTCTGGAGACAACATCCAGTTTGTAATGGCTGATAAAGGTATGAGATGAGGCCCAAGTGGCTGCGGAACAAATGTCATCTAAGGGAACCCTATATTTAAAAGCCGCCAAAGTAGCGATGGCCCTAGTAGAATGAGCTCGGACACCCTGAGGTGCAGGCCTTCCCGAACTCTGATATGCCAAGAGGATACAACTAGCTATCCACCATGACAGGGTAACTTTAGAAATTGACTTGCCTAAATTTGTTTTGGCAAAGGAGACAAACAACTGGTCAGATTGCCTATGACCAGCAGTTCGATGAATATAATAGCGTAATTGTCTGTGCACATCCAAGGAATGCAGTTTGTACTCTCCTTTGTTTTGGTAATTGGGAAAGAACACGGGAAGATTAATAGACTGATTAATATTAGCTTCTGAAGATACCTTGTGCAGAAAGGACGGATTGATCCTGAGGTAAACTCTATCCTGATGGAAGGCTAAGTACGGCGGTTTAACACAAAGAGCCTGAAGCTCAGAGACCCTTTTAGCTGAAGTAATGGCCACCAAGAAGGCCGTCTTCCAATAGAGGTATTTAAGAACAACCGTAGCCGCTGGCTCGAAAGGGGGGCTTGTCAAGGCCTGTAGAACCAAAGATAAATCCCATGGGGGTACTACCTCCCTGACCGGAGGTCTGAGAAGGAAGGTACCCTTGAGGAAAGCTTTACAAAGCTTGGAAGTAATTAGAGGGCCCGATTCATGCCCTGCATGATAATGCGAAATCGCTGCTAGTTGTACCTTGACTGTAGAGCAGCTAGCCTCTTGATGAAAAAGGGTAGTTAGAAAATCCAAAACCGACGTAAGAGGCGCCGTGAAAGGATCTAAGTGATGGTGCTCCGCCCAAATGGAGAAACGTTTCCACTTACTTCGATAGACCCTTCTGGTGGAAGGTTTATGTGCTGCTACTAGAATGGCTTTGACTGGTGAAGAGATTCCGGGAGTCCTTATCAGGAGTGGAACTGGAGCAACCAAGCAGTCAGCTTGAGGTTGACCAGGTTGGGGGTCGGAAGACCAAGAGGGTGAGTAATGAGATCCGGGAGGGGATCCAGAATCCAGGGTGGATGAATCAAATGAGACCACAGGTACGGGAACCATGTTTGACGAGGCCAGAATGGGGCAATGAGGATCATTTTGCTCCCCAGCTGACTGGCCTTCTGTAAGAGTTTTAGCATCATGGGCAATGGAGGGTAAGCGTAAAGGAGACCGGGAGGCCAAGCATGTACTAGAGAGTCTCTCGGGGACTCCCCCTGAGGGGGGATTAGAGTGAAGTAACTGTTGCATTTGGTATTTGAAGGAGAGGCAAAAAGATCGCAACAGGGTTGCCCCCATTGGGCAAATATTTGTTTTGCTACTAGAGGATTGAGAGACCATTCGTATGGGTTCAGAATCGAATGACTGAGCCTGTCTGCTAGGATGTTGGACCGTCCCGGAATGTGCGTTGCAATGAGAAAGCGGTTGGCGGATATTGCCCATTCCCACACTCTCATGGCCTCGCGACAAAGAGGATACGACCTGGTTCCCCCCTGTTTGTTGATGTACCAGACAGCTGACATGTTGTCCGTTTGTACCGCAATTGTCCCAATCGGAAGAAGGCTGTGAAGTGCCTGCAACGTCAAAAGCACTGCCCTCATCTCTAGGACATTGATATGCAAGGAGGTCTCTGTGTCGTTCCACGTGCCTTGGACCGTTCTGCCTGAATAGTGCCCCCCCACCCAAGGCGAGAGGTGTCCGTGGTCACTGTGGCGATGGGGGAAGGCATCGAGAATGGTCGTCCCGTGTGAAGACTCGGGGACTGGAGCCACCACATGAGCGACCCTCTGCAAGCTCTGCTTAGGGGAATAGGGTGGGACAGGGGGTTGCGAGACAGGGACCATTGTACCTGGAGGGTCCACTGCAGGACCCTCATATTTAGATGGGCTAGGGGCAGCAGAGGAATTGCTGCCACCATGGACCCTAGAGCCCTCAGGATCAACTCCGCCGGTGGAGCAGGAAGTTGGAGAATGGCCTGAACATGCAACCTCAGGTAATGAAGCCGATCGGGAGTCAGGAAGGCAAGCATTAGTCTGGAATCCAATCTCGCCCCTATGAAATCTATTACCTGTGTAGGAGCCAGAGAGGATTTGGCCATGTTGACAGTCAACCCTAGGCGTGGAGCAAGATTGAAGAAATAAACCCTGCCTGAACAGAGCAGATGCCTTGTTGGGGCGATGAGGAACCAGTCGTCCAGGTACGGAAAGACCTGAATTTCCTGAAGCCTCAGGTGGGCCGCTATAACCACCAAGACTTTGGTGAACACCCTGGGGGCTGAGGTGAGACTGAAGGGGAGGGCCCTGAACTGAAAGTGGCTGGTTCCCAGCCGGAAGCAGAGGAACCTCCTGGAACGTCTGTCCACAAGAATGTGGTAGTACGCATCCTTGAGGAATATCGAGCACATCCAGTCGTTCTCCCGTTACAGGGGGAGAATAGATTGTAGCGTGACCATTCTGAACTTTTCTTTGGGTACTACCAGGTTCAAGAGAGAGAGGTCGAGGATGGACCTCAAGTCCCCTGTCTTTTTTGGCACCAGAAAAAACCTGGAGTAAAACCCTGATCCGAACTGATCTGGGGGGACGGGTTGGATGGCTCTTTTTTGTAAAAGCTGCTGAATTTTCTGTAGCAGCCACCTCCCTCTGATTGGTTGGTACGTCGGGGAGGCTTCTGGTTTTGGGGGTTACAATAAAGGGAATTTGGTAGCCTCTGGATATGATGCGAAGCACCCAGCGATCTGTTGTTATGGACTCCCACATTGCTAGGTGCTTCGAATGATGCCCCCCAACTGCCTCCAGAGTGGAGCAGCCGGGCAACTCCTCAGGGGTTCTGCGTGGGCCTCTCAGAGAAGGGTTCTCTGGGCCCAAAATTTCTGGGACCCCCTCTGCCTCTTGGGCGGCGTCCTCCTTGTCCTCCTCTGCCACGAGAGGAGTGGTTGTCCGGAGCAAACTGGGACTGATGCGATTTCCAGAACCACATCTTCTTCTGACCCTTTTGGTTCTGAGAAAAGGACCTCTGGGGAGCAGAGAAGCGGACTCTGATGGCAGACAACGTCTTCCCATCTTTCTTGCTCTGGAATAAGGTGTCGCGAACGGTTTTGCCAAACAGTGCAGAACCATCAAAGGGGGCATTTGCGAATGACGCCTTAAAGGGTTCCGAGAAGTCACAATGTTGGAGCCAGGCTTGGTGCCTCATTACCAGGCCGGCTCCGCCAGCTCTAGCGGCTCCTTCCATGGCGTGAGACAAGAGCCGCATAGAGGTGTTGGAAACTGAATGTAGAGTGGACATTCGGGAGGAGTACAGCTGCTTGTCCTCTTCCTACATGGACTCTGGGGGGGAGGCAGCGTATTCTTTTATTAGATCTCGCTGCATCTGGATGACGTGTGCCACATAGTTCAGGGCCCTCATGGAGAAGGTTGCTGAACTAAAGACCCACTTCCCAAGGCGGTCCATCGCTCGAGACTCCTTGCTCGGCGGGTGGACCGTGGAGCTCTCCTGAGCCAACTCCCTCTTAGTGGCCACCGCCACCAACATGGCATCCACGGGGAGACCTCTACTCCAGTGGGTTCTTTCTGCAGGGGGACTCAGGATCCTATCTGGGCACTTGAGGACTGGCTCTACAGTGTCCGGCTCCTTCCAAGCCTTGGTGGAAATAAGGCCCACCAGGGGGTCGGGGGGAGGGGACACCCAAGAGGTAGATGGCCCTGCTTCGAACACCTCTAGGAATACGGACTCATCAGAGGAAGCCTTGGGGGCAGACCACCCTCCCCTAATCCTGAGCATTTCCATGATGTCTCCAAAGGAGACATCCTCGGGGGGTGACCTTGGGGAGCCTTCCCCTTCATCTAAGTCTGTATCTTCCATAAGGGACTCGAGGGAGTCCACGTGTCTCCTCTTACACTTAGCTTTGTGAGGGACCTCCAAGGGGGGGGGCTGTCCGAGGAAGACTCACCAGCAATGTCACGTTCCAAAGGAACACCCAGAGGCGCTGAAGCAGGCTGCCCTGAAGGCCGGGTGATGGGAGCCTGAACGAGCTGAGAGGGAGTGCAGGGGGGAGCCGAGGCCAGGACTGGAGGCCTGGATGCACTCAACAGTATACTCTCCACCACCGCGAAAGCTGAGGGGGAGCCACTCTCAATAGGATCCGACAGTCGACTCCCACTCGGATCCGAAGCGGGGACCGGATCCGGGGCCGAGACTCTCGGATCGAGGGACCCGTGTGCTCCGACTGGGATGGAGCTGAAGTCACACCCAATCCCTCAGATCCGAAGCTCAGCCCACGGCTCCGAGAGGTTGGATCCAACAAGCTCGAGGGACCAGTCGGAGCCGAAGTAACCAGTACTATCGGCTCCGACCCACCCCCGGATCCAATGCGGCTCAGCTCCGAATGCTCCGAACCCAGAAAGCGGGTCGGAGAAGGAGCGATTGGAGCAAAAAATGGGGTCGAGCTCCCCCCCGGAGGGGGGGGGGCAAGAGCACTCCCATCTGCAGCTGGGCCTGGATGAACCTCCTCATCATCCGGTCCATGTCTGCATCTGACATACTAAAAGTGGACCTCGAAAAGGCCACCGAGGCAGACCTAGCGTGTCACCTTGATGACCTTGATGGGGACCGGGTCCGCTCCTCCCCAGGTCCCGGTGAGAAACAAGGGGACCGGAGCCGAGGAGGAGGCGATCCAGAAGCTCTGGATGGAGAAGCCCATTTGGCGGGCGGGGCCGAGGAGGAGTCCTCAGCCCGCCGCTTATGTTGCTTCTCCTTCCGTTTGGCTTTCCCAGCCTCCCTCTCTTCCGGAGCTGAAGTGGGAGGTTGAGTCCCGACTGGAGGGAGGGAGACAGGGGTGGCTACCACCGAGGGCTGGATAGTGGCCACAGAAGTACCGGAGGCCGGAGCTGAATCTGGGGGCAAAATGCCCGCCAGGATCAGCTTCGACCTCCGGTCCTTAAGTGCCCTGGGGTTGAACGCTGCGCAAATCGTGCATCCTGAGGAGAGGTGTTCAACCCCAGGGCACCTAACGCACCGGGTGTGGCCATCCGCCGGTGAAAGCTTATGGCCACACTCGATGCACTTTGAAAAGATGGCTTTAGGGGCCTCCGACATAGAAAACACACTCACTAGGCCCCTACACACACCACAAACACACACTACGACCAGCGAGGGCAGGGAGGAAAATTAAACACAAAACAAGTTAAAAAATAGGATACCTAAACACTCGTACACACTCACACAAGAAAAGGGAAGAAAAAAAGTAAATTTTTTCTCACAAAACTTCTTGAAATAGCAGGAGCTCGAAATCCAGCTTGTAGCTTGAAGCGCGGCAAACTAGATCTGAGGTCAGTCAGGGTTGGCAGGGGATTATGGGTAAAGGGAGGAGCTAGGAACTCGGATCTATGCTGTGGTAGAAGTTGCCGGCTCGGATCCGAGATCAGATCCGTGTCCCAAAGGTTGCTGACAAATGAAGTTCCTACTTCAGATTGAGTGTTATGTTACATAATATGATATCTTGGATGCCATTACAGCTGGATGCCTTATTGCAGGGACCACACTTAACAGATACACAGGCAGCAGCAGCTGAGAATTTATAGGAGTCAGAGGAGGAACCAGCAGCAGGGTATGACCATGCCAGAAAGAGGTGGGCGCAGTATGCCATAGCACTAGCCAATGATGCATTGCACATAGCCTTTTAACATAACTATAGATGAGTTAAGCAACTGCATAGAGACAAATGAAAAACACTAGGCTGTGCTTATCCATGTATTGGCTGGCCATGCAGTGCATCAGTCATAGACCACTCAAGTAATGGACCATAAAAATCTGTGCAATACTCCAGTCTTATTAGACCATATATCATGTTCAGTTTGTGCTTGACATTTATATATGTGTACTATAAATATTTAAGGAAACATCAGGCATGATATGTGTACAGAGCACATATTCTGTAAAATATGATTATAGAAGTGAAAGTAAGCAACAGCCTTAATTAATACAATCCCAGTTTAACAAAGGTTGTGGCTAATTGCACAGGTGAAAGATGCATAAGAGTAAAATAGTAATGAACATTAGAATGTGAGGCCGGGCTGATGTCTACCATCAACCTTAATGGCAGGAGCATAGCTGGTCTGGTCTGTACTATGAACCAGTTTCCCACCCCCTCACCCCCCTCAAAAGAAAAAAAAAACTCTTCCATTGAATAGCAAAAAAACAAACAAACAAAAAAATGACATTCCTTCTACTGGTACACCACGCAGGTGGCCAGATGCACAACTCACACCTTCCTGCCTCAGCCATTCAAGTCCCATTTCTGTCCCTGCCACCAATGTTCCTTGAAAATATTGTATTAAAAATTATCTTCTTTTATACTGTAGCAAACTGTTTGCTATAAATGTAACAAATAGTTGCTATAGTTTATATCTCATCTGCACAGAGTGTCAGGCACTCATGTTTTAGTTTAAAAACATGTCTTATTTTTAAACTGTAAGAAACTGTTTTTAATGTTGGCAACCATACCTCTCAACTGTACTGAATTCCTTGGTAATTCCCAGTTTTGGGTTCAAATAAATAGGGTGCCACGAATTCCTGACTGGCCCTTTAAATCCCGATTTCTGCATGCAGACAAGGGTGGCAGAACCCTAGAGCAAGCATCCTCACATTTTTAAGAGGCTTCAGCAATACATTAAAAAAAAATAACACTCAGTGGTGGTGGTTTCTTCTCCTTTAAGGAGGACCATGCATGTTCACATACACACATACACACATGCTGATGCGGATGTAGTTTGTAAACTCAGTCCACACTTACTGCAGAATTTAAACTAGCTGTGCCAAGTTCAAAAGTCACTGGTTTTAGGAGAGATTAAGATGGACAGAGACAGCGCTAAAGTCTGAGTCAGAATCAGGGACGTCAATGAAAATCAGGGACAGTTGGGAGGTATGGCACCATTCATGCTGCAACTGAAAGCAAAACGGGTTAAGTTATAAAACAGTGTTATGAGCTGTGTTTGTCAGATATCACGTTTGAAGCTTGTAGGACAAACAATGGAGTAAAATTCCAAGTGGTGGCAGCTTCATGCAATGTATGTATGTATGAGAAATTGCTTCTCTCCACCTGCTGACTAAATGAGCAGAATGACAGCCTATTTTGTTTGCACATTTGTTTCCTATGTTTTGGCTAGATAGGGTCTGTTCTTAAACTATGCAATCATCTTTCCTATGCAGGATGGTGAAGCAGGGTAACAGAAGATGTCCTTATATTCACTGCTGCAGTATTCATTATATATGGGATTCCATGCCATGAAGCCCATCATCTGGCCGCTCCACCAAAGTCTACCATCACCTACATACTCCTCAAGTAGCGTAGGACATAAAGGTGATGTTCAGGTATACCATCTCCAGAACTTCTTTGCCGCCAGTCTGAATGCTGTTTTTAACCATTGATCTGTTTGTCTCTGTCCGTTGTTTGCTTTTTTTTTTGTTTTGTTTTGTTTATTGGCATTCCAATGATTTTTCCTGTTTGCTGAATGCCTCACCATTGCACAAGTACCCCATTAGGGTTTTTCTTTTCTTCTTTATTTGTGCTGTTTGGGGGTTAATGTCATCCAGAAGGGGTGAATGCCTGTGTGGGAGACAGATTCCCCATAAAGACCACCATGATAAGTGCCTTTTTTGCCTAGGGGCTTCTCATGACTATACATCTTGTTCTGTTTGTCAGGCATTTCTCCTGAAAACCCTTCATAGTAGGCCTTCTTCCCTTTCATTGTATCTTGGGAACCATTGTCTTAAGCTGCTTGATAAAGATATTATGGATGGTTCTTCCTGCCCTGGGAGTCAGCTGTCAGGGAAGAAGAAGGTAAAAAAGGTAAGACCAGAATCTTCCGCTGTCCAGCCTCAGCTGGTGGTTTCTCCCAAGGTTATTACAAACCCAGAGAGTCACCTGGTTATTGCTGGATTCCTCTGCTGCATGCAGGCTGTAGGCCGGCGAGGATCTGGTGGACAGCATGTCTGATGAGGATTTGCAGGCATCCATTTTGAGTGTTCAGGGGTAACCATGGTTATTTTTTTCCATGGGTTCTAGGGGGGCTTCTGCAGCTTCTTCTTAGGAAAAAAGTTCCTTCAATGGTTGTGGAATGCTGTCCTGAGTCAGGGCCCTCTCAGTTTTCTAGGGATGGATGTCCCCTTAAGAAAGAAACAGAAAACTAGACATATTTCTTCTGCTCCTAGGGATCCACAAAGTAAGTGGCAGGTCTTTACTCGGGGTTTATTTAATTCTTTGCTGTCATAAATGCCTCCTGAAGTGGTTTTGGTTCCTTCTCCTCCTTGATCTTCTTCTTCTTCACCTAAAAGGCCCAGGGAATTAAATTCTTCTGAGTAAGAGCTGGATTCTGATGAAGAATCCCTTATTCTACCCAGATTCCTTCTCCTTTAGACTATGGGTCTGAGGACTCTAATAGTCTTGATACTTCTTCTGAGGAGATTTTCTTTGGGGACACAATATCTAGGATAATGGAATTTTTTAAACGGGATTGTGCCCAGGTTTCCAATATCCATAAGAAGCACTATGAGTTACTGCAGATGGAATCTCATAAACTTGCAGCTATTCCTCCTGTCCTGGCAGCTTTAATAGATGTTTTTTTTTTTTTCTCATGCCTCTAAAGTGCCTGATTCTCTTCCCCCTGCTCCAAATGTCCTGCTACTGGCCCCTCTGTGGTGTCTGTAGCCCATGAAAAGCCATCTCAATTGCTTCCTTCATCCAAGTTACTTCCTTCTGACAAGGACAGCAGAATGATGGACAAGCTAGGTAAGAACGTTTATACTTCTGCTACCCTAGTTCTTAGGGCTATTAATTATCAGATGCATGTATCTAGGTATGTGTTGGATCTTCTTTCTCAGGCTTGTCAGCTTTTTTTTTTTCTGATCTTCCAGACTCTGAGAGTAAATCTTCTGCTCTTTTCTTGCTAGGGGCATCCTGTTAAGTAATTCATAATTCTATCAAATGTAGTTATGATGCAGCAGATGCCTCTTCTCAGGTTGCTGCTTTTGGTTCATTACTGAGGAGGTATGCTTGGCTTAGGCTTTAAACGTTACCTGATGATATTAAGGCTACATTGCCAGATGCTCCTCTGGATACTAAACGTTTGTTTGGGGAAGCAGCTGCTGGTTTGTTTAAGTCTCTTCAGGATAAGGGAAGGCCTTACAGGAGTTTAACCATGTCTTTGCTTCTCCTGTGCCTAATTTTTAGAGAAACTACCCTTCTAAGCCTGCTTTTGTTTGTAGGCAGTCTCAACCTCCTGCTAAAAGTAAAATGGGTGGTAAATGGGCTCCTCTTGCTAAGGCCACTCAGACTGCAGGGATTCTAAAGCCTTCCTTTCCTGACAACCCAGGTGCTGTTTGACTATCCATCTGTTCCCAGCCACATTCCTATTTCTCTTTGCCTTTCTCTTCCTATTTGGCTTTGAATCACCCGGGATTCTTGGATTCTGCCATTCATTTGTCAGGGGTACTTCATGGTGTGGAATTCCCATCCTCCTTTTATGGGCATTCCTCAGCCTCCTTGGGAACAACTTCCTTTTTTCTCAGAGGTACTTTGAGATCTCTCGTCTCAGGGTACTATTCAAGAGATGCCTGTGTCCCAAAGGGGAAGGGGTTTTATTCAAGAATGTTTTTAGTGCTCAGAAAAGAAGGTGCTTGGAAACCAGTTCTAGACCTCTCTCATCTAAACACCTTTCAGAAGGTGCCTTCCTTTCAGATGCTGTCCCTTCAGACACCGTTTTCCTCTCTTGCTACCTTAGGCCTTTCTGGTGTCTTCAGATCTCAAGGATGCTCATTTTCATATTTCAATCCATCCACTTTTCAAGAGGTTTTTGCATTTCTCTGTTTCTTCCTGGCAATTTCAGTTCTGTGCTTTATCCTTTGGCTTGTCTACTGCCACAAGGGTGTTCACCAAATGCTACACTCCTGTGACTGCTTTTTGCAGACTTCAAGGGATCCAAATATTTCCTTACATGGACGACCTGCTGATTCAGGCATCCTCTCCAGAGGACCTTTTGCAAAATGCTCATTTTGCCATTTCTCTTTTTCAAAGTTTGAGTTTCACAATAAACTTCAAAAAGTCTTCCCTGACTCCTTCACAGGATCATGTCTTTCTGGATTGTAGGGTACAGACGGTGGCCATTGCTGGCATCCCTGCCTCTTCCAAAGGCCTTAACTCTCATTTTTTAACTTTCAAACTCTTCTTCCCCTGGCCCCCATTACAGTCAGAGAGTTTCACAGAGCTCTGGGGTTCATGGCTTCCACCATTCTGATGCTTCCTCTGGTCAAACTTCACATGAGGAAGTTCCAGTGGTTTCTGAAGTCAGTGTGGTTTCAACATGCGCATCCTCTAGACTTTACAGTTCCTGTTCTCCCTTGCCTCAAGAATGAAGTTCTGTGGTGGATTAAGCAGTTGTCTCTGAATCCAGGACTCCCTTTTCATCCTCTTCTTCCCTCTCAGGATCTGTTCACAGACGCTTCAGGTGTGGGATGGGGAGCACCATTTGGCTCCCTGAAGGTTCAGGGAGTGTGGTCACCTTGCCAGCAGAAGGAGCATATCAATGTCAAAGAAATGAGACTTCTTATGCTGGTTCTTCAGGCCTTTCATCCTCTTTTCACTCCAGGGCCCCTCAAGGTATTCATGGACCCACAGTTATGGGGTATATCAATAAACAGAGGGGAACAAGATCTTACCTTCTTTGCCAGTGGGCACTTCTGGTATGAGATCTGGATGTGAATTATCAAGTGACTCACCAGGCAGTTTATATTCCTTCAGATCAAAACATTGTGGCAGACACTGTGAGCAGGTCATTCACTCAATCCTATGAATGGAAGCTTCACAGGGATGTGTTTCTGGACTTTATTCACCAGTGGGGTACTCCTCAAGTAGATCTCTTTGCCTTCCCTCTGAACAGACAACTTCCTCTGTTTGTGCAGAGTCCCAGGTCCTCTGGTATGGAAGGTGGATGCCCTCTCATTTTCTTGGAAGGGGATGTTTCTTTATGCATTCTCTCCCCTTCCTCTCATTCCAACCATCCTATTCAAGATTCAACAGGATGCTCCCAAAATCTTGTTGGTGACTTCCTTTTGGCCATGACAGTACTGGTTCTCTCTCTTTCTGCATCTAGCCAAGGGCAATCATCACAAGTTACCTCACAGGGTGGATCTGCTCACACAAGACTAGAGACTTCTCATCCATCCCAACCTGTCCACGCTTCAACTGACACTGTGGGTGATAGGGTTTTGATCCCTCATAAACACCTTTTTTCTATGGATGTGCTGCAGGTCCTGCAGGAGGCCAGGAAACCTCCTGCTAGGAAAACCTACTTATCGAAATGGAAGAAGCTTTCTATTTGTTGTCCTTGTCATCACCTTGACTCACTTACCGTGGATGTTCCTTTGTTTCTCTCTTATTTATGTGAGTTGCTCAATGCTGGTTTGGCCTATTCTTCTATTAAGGCCAACTTATCAGCTCTTTCTGCTTGTCTGCCTTTAACTCCCATATTAGCTTCTAGATTTGAGGCTAAGCAATTTCTTAATGGTGTCCTTAATATTAGACCTCCCACGTAGCCTGTTCCTCCTTCCTGGGATCTGGGATCTTAATTTCATTCTGGAGAAACTGACTTAGGCTCCTTTTGATCCTGCTGCTTCAGCCTCATTACAATATTGTTCTTGGAAGACAGTTCTTTTGTTAACACTTACTTCTGACAAACAGGTGTGTGAGTTGCAAACCCTTATGGTTTGCCCACCTTTTTGGATATTTCATGAAGACAGGCTGTCCTTATGTACTAATCCTTCTTTTATGCCCAAGGTGGTTAATGAGTTGTCACTTAATCAGTCTATTAATTTGTCTACTTTTTTCCCCTCTCCGCAATCTGCAAGTGAGAGGGTGCTACATACATTAGACATGCATAGACAGCTTAGATTTTACTTGGGTAAGACTAAAGCTATCAGAAAATGTGATCAGTTGTTTGCTCCCTTTCATCCTAGGGCTTTAGGATTGGCTGTTTCCAGGCAAATTATTTCTACTTGGGTTTAGAAGGTGATTTCTTTTCAGTGGTGGCTGGTGACTTCAAATCAAAGGAGGGCTGCAGGAGACAGCTGAATGGGTGGGGTCAATAAGAGGAGGGTGTGGCCAACCAGAAAGGGGTGGAGCTATGCTGAAAACCACAAAAACTGTAACTTTAATTAAATATGCTGCCCTGGGTACCAAACCATCATTATGAGAGTCCAATCAAGACAAAATGAAGTGTGGAAGAAAAAAACATTTCAATGCATTGGCTGCATGACAGCTTACTTAATATCTAGATGGAAACAAAAAGGTTGTGAGGCATGAAACAATAAATTACTTTTTAAATACATTACTGGAATGCCAGTCAAAATCAAGTATAAGAAAAACAAGCAGCACTCAACTCAAACCACTTCTCCTTGCACTGCAGTTCTAATTATAATTTATATTCAGCTTTGTTAAAGTACCAAGCAACATGCTGAAAGTAGCAATCTCTAGGATACCCCCACTTGTAAACATGTTTCTTATCCAAAAAAGACCTGCTGCCTGACAACAACTATCTACTTGTTTCATGGGGAAAACTTGATCAAAGTAAAAAATGAAAAGCAAACAAGAAACAAGCTCAAGATACATTGCTTAAAGGATTACTGCACAGGTTATGGACCACACATGATAGATTGGCATTCTACTTAGTTTACAGGTAAAGCCTGCAAAGATGACTGCAAGTCTCCAACAAATGTAATGAGCTTCTTAAAATAATGTAATCCTGTCCTTTATTACAAATACTGTCATATGCATTTCAATAAATACCCAAGGCTTATATGTTATCTAGTTATGTAAGTATTCTCTGCATGGCAAAAACAGAAAGGCTTTCAATGTTGGCATCTTACAATCTCAGACAAGCTTACCTGATGGTCATTAAAGCATTGCTACTTAAACACAGAGCAACAGGCACTTTCTGATTAATAAGCATAAATCAAAAGTACAAAAATATGACAGAAACCAGAACATTCTGCAAAATCAAGGACAAATGAAAAGCCACTGTAATACTTGTACGTATCTTGGATGGGGGGATAATGTGCACATTTACACTGCATAACTGCTCCTTGCCTTGCTTGGACACATCCAGAGTCACTACATGGGAGAGTGGGGTGCAACAAGTATGTCACAATTTGAAATGTCTCTGGCTGACATTTGTCATACCTCTCAACCTCAGAGTAAGTAATCTGGACAAAGCCATACATAGAGATGGGACAAAAGCCCAAAAATAAGGACAATTTTTAAATATTGCTCTTATAAACTTAGAAAGATAATAGAATAGTAGGTCTTGCATTAGTATGAATTTTCTGAAGGGTATGAAATCTGAAACTCAAATGTCTGTCATTATTTTCTAATTTCAGCCTTTAATGATTTGCCACTAATTTGCCAAAAAATAAAATTTTATGAAAAACTGACCAAAAATGTAATGCAAAAATATAAAATAGCCACACAACACAGCTAAGAACCTGTCAAAGAAGGGACACTTTTTTTAATATTACTACTGCTAACTTGAGCAGCTGACACAATAAATGAATCTACACGCATTTCTGAAATAAAAGTAATCTATAACTCTGATTATTACAGTTATTTATTAATTGTAAACTCTCCACGTTTTCTTCCAAAATTGCCATTTTGCAGAGGGATTATTAGGGGAAGAGCAACATTTTAGCCAAAATCAGGGACAGGTGAGAGGTTTGGATATGTCTAATTCTATAAAGCAATTTATTTGCACATACCTCTCAACCTGTTAATGCAGGAAATCTGGACAAGGCCAAATATATTGCGGGAACATATAAACAGTACTAAAAATTGCTCTTGTATAAACTGAGACAGTTGATAGAATAACAGCTCTTGTTTAGCATGCATTTTTCTGAATGTTATCAAGTCTGAAACTCAGTGCCTGTCATTATTTAGTGACTTACTTCCTAAATGATTTGCCAGAAAACCACAAGTTCTATGAGGAACAAACCAAAAATAAGAGGCAAAAAAGTATTCATTCTGCAAAAATCTGGACAGTTGAGAGGTAGAGTTCAGCCGGGGCTGTCTGAGTTTGCTGCTGCCCCACTCATAAAATCATGGTCGAATGGAGCCTCCCTCCTGCAGCCATTCCAATGAACCATTGCTTGGCTATTTCACCCCATATAGCATAAACACTAATGTGCATACTGCTTTACTTCTGTGATGATTTAGACTTCATTTGAAAGTTTTATTTTGCATTTTACAGCACAAACACTAATAGATATCTACTAAACAAAGCAATACAGTCTCATAATGAAAACTGACTTAGCATTAAAACTTCTCTGCCCTTGAAACTCACATTCATTGAAACAGCATTGAAACCCACATTCAAATAAAATACATTTTGCCAGTGGCAGATAAAGATTAACTTTGGGTTGTTTTCAAATCACAGGCTCCTTGCACACAAAACATACACATGCTCTTTGATACACCTTCCTGATTGTATTAAATTATATTCCTTGTACAATTTAGTACAGTTTTAGAGGGTGTTTTAAATGTATTGTTTTGAACATTTTTCCAGTAAATAATGAAACAAAATGCATGCACCAATAATGACAAAACTGCCTGATGCAGAACATTTCCATCATAAAAGTCTACTCAAACTTCTACAGTCCGCCAGTATCAGTAAATATGCACAATCTCTGAAGAAGTAAAAGTCTTCTAAATAATTCCACATTAAAGAGATCTGTAACTAATGAAGAGGTTGCTGCTAGCAAACAACTTTATATTTCATTGTTTCATCTACAAATAAAGTACCTGTTGCACTTGAGGAATAAATTGCCTATGTTACACTACAAAAATGATAAGCTAGTAATACTGCAATAGGGAATGGATGGCAAACTAACAGGTTCACAGTTACTAGGTATCTTCACCAAAAAAGACTGCAGCATCCACCCCCTTTGCAACATAGTACAGTATCAGCAATGCATCTACCTACTGTGGGAGTAGAAGCCACAGTCTTCTGTATCAAAAGCAAGTATACTACTTATTGTGCTATTAACAATGCAAGTGGACTTAGCATAAGCAGCACTAAACTTTTTCTCCCCTGCAGCTCTCAGCTCCTTGTAAAGTCTACTCAACACAGTACAGTATCAGCAATGCATCTACCTACTGTGGGAGTAGAACCCACAGCCTTCTGTATCAAAAGCAAGTACACTACCTATTGTGCTATTAACAATGCAAGTGGACTTAGCATAAGCAGCACTAAACTTTTGCTCCCCTGCAGCTCTCAGCTCCTTGTAAAATCTACTCAACACTCAGCTATATCTCTGAACTTTGCAGTACAATAAATCTAGAAAAAGCCAAAATTTATTGGGAAGGGGGACAAAAGCCCAAAAACCAGGGACATATTTCAAACATTGCTTGTATAATGTTGGAAAGTTGCTAGAATAAAATGCTGTGTTACCACCATACATTTCATTGCCAAGTCTTGAACCCAGAACCCTGTGCAAAACAGTCAGAACAACATATCGCTATGCCAAATCAACTGCATTGTGAAAGAGAGGAAGACTGAAACTGAAATGGCCGTCATTTAGTGAATTCAGTTCTCACCATAGCTGTCAACCTCTTAGCACAAAACACCTGAACAAAGCCAGTAATGGGGAATACAGCCCCCAAATATTTTCATTGAATTCAGTTCTCACCATAGTGCTTAACCTCTTAACAAAAAACACCTGGACAAAGCCAGTGATGGGGGAATACAGCCCCCAAACATATTAAGTGAATTCAGTTCTTACCATAGCGCTCACAAAAAAACCTGGATGAAGCCAATACTGGGGGAATACAGTCCCAGAAATAGGGACAAATTTCAAATATCCATCTTTTAAACTTTAAAATCGTTAGAATAAAAGGTTTTGTGCTACCATGTATTTTCTGAAGAATATGAAGTCTGAAATTCATTGTCATTTTTTATTTATTTAACATTTGTTAACCAGGAAAGTCTGACTTGGAACAAAAGCCAATTTTCAGTAGAGGTCCAGGGAGAAACACTCCAGACAAATGTCTTTGTAAGATGGGATGACACCAGAGCAAGCCCACACAAACACAGGGAAGATGTGCAGATGCTGCACAGAAGGCACCCCAGCCAACAATCAAACCAGAGAACTGGTAGCTGTCAGGCAACAATGCTACCACTGCACTACTGCACTACTGACTGTAGTGACACAAAAATACAGAAACCACAGAGTTTATGAGGAACAGAACAGAACAAATATGAGGCAAAAATCTGCACATTTTATACAAATGGTAATGATTAGGGAATTCAGGCTCTTGCCACCTGGACCCAAGGTACAGGGTTCAAGCCTGTGTATTCTCTACCCACCACCATATAGCAACTGGGGCATTTTACACACACAGAAAACGGCAAATATTATGAGGAATAGGCCAAAAATATAAGGCATAAATCTGGATATTCTGCAAAAATCTGGACAATTGAAGGGTATGTTTCCCACTCAGGTACACAGTAACACAGTAGGGCAATCTGTAACAGATTACTATGAATGCTAGGAACCTTACAGGAGCTGCATGTATTAATCTTCATAAGTCTTTTAACCATATAGACTGTCTTGTATTCATCAGGTAACTTTCCTGCATAGCCTTACATCACCTTCCTTTAACTGTTTCCAAGACTGCCTGCATAACAGATCCTTTAGCATGATCTGTTATCAGTCCCAGTTAGTATTTCAGCCTTTAAGATCTGGCATACTTCAGATCTCAGTCCTTAGACGCTGTTGCTCACACTTTATAGAAACACAGCTCATTGCCTGGACAGACATCACATCCTTTACACAGAAAACCAGAGGAATAGCTAGGGTAATTGCTCTCTTGAGCAATCTACCAATCAGTGTTTCCCATTTAAAAGTTCAGGACCAAAAGAAGAAAAGATCGTCCAGAGTTAAAAATCACCCCCTCCAAAAAAAAAACCCTCCATGCAAAGATAATTGCCCTTTCAGAAACTGTGGCAAAGAGCTATGCTTGCTGCTTACTGCAGTTCTTACGCAGGCAGAGCAATCTCTTGTGGATGCTTAAATAACTACTGATGATACCATCACCAGGAAAAAATGATCTCACAACTGGCTTACTGACTAGCACATTTCACTACAGTGTGAAATGGATTATAACCCCTAACAACTTGTACCTATGGCAGCCCACCCCAGCTATACCTCTGCATGCTACATTGCAATCGGAGAGTTGTAGAATTTCTATGGCAGCAACTTGCCATACTAACTCCACCTTAGCCAAATTCTCCCACGTTTTTAAATATGATTTAGAGTCCCTGCTCTGCTGAATCCCTACAATAATATCAATAACTTACTGACAAAACAAGCAGGCTATCAGTTGGCAAATAAGAGTAACACTCTACTCTTATATATTCCCTACCTATGAATGTCTGCAATTCTGCAGATAATTTGCAAAAGCTGTAGACTTCACATAGCAAGATTTATCACATTATTAAATGGGAAGCAGAAGATGATATCATTCCCTTGCAGCCAAAGAAGCAGGATAGCTTCCGATTAATATCAGAATTTATTTATTTGTCCTTGCCAGCACCTTAACTTACAAACTGCTATACCTGGACCATTGCAGGTTGCTATATAGTCTCTTCACTATTACACAATAGGTCATTTAGACCATATGTATTGCTAATTCATCACTCCCATTGTCCCTTATTTCTTATCTTTCTTGCACACACAAGGTATTCTCTTTCACTGGTTCTTCAGTATGGAACTCAGTCCCCAGCTTAAGTTATTAACTACTGTCACTGGCTACCTTTGCCAACCAATTTACTTTACTACTTTTGCAATAAAATGACTGTTACTGCCTAAATGTTTTCTCTGAAGTCAATCTCTTATATGGTCCATCTCTTTGCATTGTTTAGTATCTTTGCAGGTCTGCATCTGACAGGTTGTGTAATGTTAGCTTGTATAGTGTCATACTTGAGCAGTATTATGCACTTTTAAAGATAGATATGGGAGCAGTTAGTCACTTCAGTGATAGTAGCTACAGCGCTTTTATGCTCGACACAATCTGTAAATACATTTTAATGTATGGAAACAATTTTTAATATAGACATGGGTATAAGATTGCAGTATCTCCCAGAATTCCCTTTATTTCAAGGTGCAGCAGTCTTAGAGTTAGTATATATAGGTAGTAAAAATATAGGGACGCTGTGCCCATATGGAATTGGGCACAGTGGCCCCCTGCAAAAGCACTTTAATGCCTTAGAGCAACTTTTGTTACTCGCTGTTTTTCACTTTGCTGTTGGTCTAACTGTCAAAATTAGGTTTGCCAGACCTCTGTCATGTATCCTTACTTGAGATTCAAGTCACTATGTCAAAGACCACAGCAAAGAATACATCAGGAACAAAATCAGGGAGTCAGAACTGTAGCATAAGAAAAGCAACCTGCATGGTTATATAACTGCAGAGAAAGGGCAAAAAGGTTAATCCCCACGTTCAGTGAATGTCTATCTTGCTGCACTGCTATAGCTTCTCATTAAAAAAAAACTGCAAGCACACCAGAAAAACCTCTTTGCACACACACACACACACACACACACACACACACACACACACACACACACACACACACACACACACACACACACACACCCACCCTTAGTAAAGTCTGTTGCATTCCTTTCTACAGTTCCATACCTGAGCCCAAAGTCCATAAAACTCCATAGTCAGTAAAACAAGAGCAAGTCCTTCCTTAGTGCAGTAAACTCCAAAGTCCATTGAAGTCCATGTCCGTAACATCCATCCATTCAGTAGAAAAGCCCGCGAGGCTCGTCCTAGTTCTTCCCACGAGGGTAGAGCAAGCTGGATGCTACCCAGCCTGCGGATGTTGCTGTCCGATCCCTTTCCAGTCTATGCAGTTGTAACTGCATAGACTTGTGGGATATTTGCTGCTGAATGCTGTCTTTTTATTCCAGATGGCTGGTGAGACAGTCTGGATTCTGTGTGCATGCTCCAGACTGGTTCACCAGCAGTCCGGATATCGGGAAAGGCCACGGGTGCGCATGCGCGATGTTCCGTGACGCGCATTTGTTTTCATTTTTTTTCTTTTCTTTTCTTTTTTATTTTCTTTTCTGTTTTGTTTTACAGCTGGGGGTGGGGCTGCAGTCCTGCAGCCCAATAGCACTAGCTGCCCCTGTTTCTTTTTGTTAATTTTCATGGTGAGAGCCTTCCTTTTTACTGTAAAGGCTATTTCTACTAGAGCTGTGGCTTTTTCTGGTGCTTTTTTCAAGGGTTCAGACACTAATTCTATTCTTGAAGCACTACTTGGACTTCTGTGTGTACCTTTACCAAGCATTACAAGTTAGATAGTATCTCTAGAGATAGAGCTGGTTTTGCTAATGCCATTCTTCATGGCTTATTAGAAGGTTCTACTGTTCCTTCCTCCACCCAAGTTTCTTCTTGAGCTTTGGCACTCTCCTATATGTAATGAATACTGCAGTGGTGAATGTAAGGACATAGTACAGTTGTGTAAAAACTTACCAAAACAGTAGATGTCCTTGCCTTCTCCACTGCAGTATTTACTCCCTCTCTCCATCCTTCTAGTCTTTTTTTCTCCCTGGATGTGCAGGTTCTCTTTGGTTTTCCTTGGACTGCTGTTCCTACTGGGGCAATCAGTTATGGGGATGGTATGCTTGAACATCACCTTTATGCCCTATGCTATTTGAAGAGTGTGTAGGTGACGTACAGCGTACCATAAAGCAATGGTAGACTTTTTAGACTGGCCGGATGATGGGCTTAATGGCAGGGAATCCCATAAATAATGAATACTGCAGCGGTAAAGGCTAGGACACCTACCATTATGGTAAGTTTTTAAACAACTGTACTTTTACCATGCATTTCTGATTGTGTGGACACCATTTTCTGACCCTGTGTCTTGGCATTCTCACAAGTTTAAAAAAATTGTTATTGCTTAGTGCACTAACAATGCTGCATAGAAACTGTTGAATGCACTACGTGGAACTGTTCCCTGAGCACAGTTCTCAACTGAATTAGGAAAAAATATCAACAGAATGAGAGAGACATAAAACACAGGAATAATTAGGGTCACTTTTTAAAGTACTAGTGCTGTGTTATTAATGTGGGTGGCCGCAGTGGTGCAGCAGTTAGCATTGCCGCCTCACAGCAAGAGGTTCTCCAGTTTGATCCTTGGCTGGGGTGCCTTCTGTGTGGAGTCTGCATGTCCTCCCTGTGGTCCTGTGGGTTTCCTCCGGGTGCTCTGGTTTCCTCCCACATCCCAACGACATGCTGTAGGTGGATTGGATACTCTAAATTGGGCCTAGGTGTGAGTGTGTGCATGTGTGTGTGCCTTCTGTGGAAGATTGGGTGCTGGGATGTCAACTTGACACTGTGAATCTCCACTGCCAATCATGAGTGGACAGGTGATCCACTGTGGCAACCCCTTACCGAGAAAAGCCAAAAGAAGAAGTGCTGTGCTATTAATTTGAGACATTGATAGAATAAGAGAATGTGAATTAATACACAGTTCCTGAAGTAAATAAATGTATAACTGTTAATTATTGTCATTATTTCCTAAGCGTAATTTTCCAACTTTTCACCAGAAATCACTATCTGTAAGAGAGATTAAGAAGGGCAGAGCTAAAATTTCAGTAAAAAATCAGGACTGTATCTGAAAATTGAGAACAGTTGATAAGGGTCCCTTGGCTAATGTGGAGCACCAGTTTAACGTGACTATGGACAGAAGGGAACAGGTGATAATGTAACATGCTGTATTATAGTGGTATCTGATTAAAAGTCCTAGAACCAGAAAATATTTTGCACTTGAAGTCGCAGTTTGCACTTCTTAAATTGCACTGTCTGTCTCACTCAGGGAAGAGCATCTCTCTGCGAACTGTACCATACACTTTTATTAAAAAAACTGCTTAGCACAGAGAATGTATCTTTTGGCATAGCTGTTATTAATAATCATGTTTTACTGCATTTTTAGAAATAACATCTCTGACTGTACTGTACATAAGGATGCATTTAGGAATGTGCAGATAGACATTAAATTGTCCTTGTTTATCAAAATAAATCAATTGTATCACCATGAGCTGAGGATGATTTCAACCAAATTTGTTTTGCTAATGTTTCCATCTTATCTAAGAGATCGTCCAAAGACATCAAAGTAATCTAAGACTACTGTTGGTGCAGGGTAAGGTCCATTGTGGTTGCGCTAGAATTTAAAATATTTCAGGACTTTTTCATCCAGAGATAAATATGAATTTGTTAACTGGATAAACCCAGAAGTACCCTCCTTCTAGAGCATTCCAGAGCACGACCCAATTAAATATCTCACACCATACTTCTTAATTTTTCAGATTTTCACAGAATGTTCAGTTGTTTTGCCTCATATTTTTGGTTTGCTCCTTTTGTATTTTTCTGGCAGATTGTTGAGGACTGAAGTCATTAAGTAATGAGAAGCATTTGGGTTTCTGACTTCATATCATTCAGAAAATGCATAGTAATGCAAAACTCGTTATTCTTTCAAATTTTTAAGTTTATAACCACAATATATATTGGCTTTATCCAGATTTGTTGTGCTAATAAGGTAATAGGTATTCCTATGTTAGATATGTGAAAGTACACCACTCCATCAGTTCATAAGTTCATAGGTGTGTACAAGGCTAATGGCCCTGGCGCCTTTAAAAGCCTAGCCCATAGGATTACCCTGGCATTGTGCCACCCAACCTTAGTTCCTAGCATCTCTGTCGAGTAGAGCCACAGGAGTGATCCCCAGGGTGAATTTTCAACTTCCCATCCACTCATCAAGATTTCTCTTGAAGAGGGCCAGTGAGGTGCTCTGCTTGACAAGTATGGGAAGTCTATTCTGTAGCATGGGCAGTCTCTAGGTTATAAACCTGTCCCTCCAGCATGTTCTGTTGATTGTGGTAATGAGGTTGAGGTTTTTTGAGTGTGTGGTGTGGAGGGATTGGGATTTCTTTAGATGTAGCATTTCTAACAGAGCTGGGTCAGACATAGCTTTGTAAGTCAAGCAGAGAGAGCCTCTAAGTAGGCAATATGAGACAGAGAATAGTTGGAATTTTTTGAGTCTATCCATATGGGACAAGTGTTTAAGGCCTAGGATCCTCTTTGTGAGGTACTTTTGTGGCCTCTCCAGTTGTTGCAGATATCTAGTGAAGTACATGCCAAATGGGGCATTGTACTTGATAATTGGCCTAATGAGGGAAGAGTAGAGGGAGACAATGACCTCTTTCTTCCTGGACGCAAAACCCTTAGTAATGAGATGTGCCACATAGAAGGACTTTCTGACCACAGTGGCAATGTGGTGGTCAAAAGAGAGGTTGCTGTCAACCTGTGTTCCCAGATCTCTTATAACGCCTTCTGTGTTCAGTGGACTACCATCAATGGGGTAATTCAATGGAATGGGGTTTTTCCAAAGGGGGATGATGACACATTTTTTGGCACTGAGCTTAAGGCCATGGTTCTGACAACAGTCATTTGTCTCATTGAGGCCTTTCTGTAGGATGTCAACATCACTTGGGGAGTTAATTATAGCTCCCAACTTGCAATCATATGCAAACTTCGTCAGCCAGAATCCCTTCGTGTTGGCCTGGACTTCAAAGAAATAGATTACAAACAGGACAGGACCCAGGACCAAACCCTTTGGGACTCCACTCGTGACTGGTCAGCAGTCTGACTTGGAGTCAGCTACTTTCATACTGTGGGTTTTATCTGTGAGCCAGTTTGCAACCCACCTAGTAATATAGAGGTTGATGCCTAGCTTAGTGAGTTTTTCTATGATTCCTGAGTGGGGAATGCTATCAAAGGCCTTGGCCAGATCAAAGTAGGCTGTACGAACCACCTTGCCTTCATCCATAGCTCTGGTGACTGACTCAAAGAGGTCGACCAAGTTGAGCAGGCATGATCTACCCTTCACGAAACCAAACTGTGTAGGATCCAGAGTTTGGAGATTCCCTATATCCTTGTTTATTAGGTCCATGATTATCCATTCCATAGCTTTGCATGTCAGACTCATCAGGCTAATAGGGCGATAATTCCCAGGGTCTGTAGTCGCTCCCCTTTTGTGTAGAGGGATGACTGTAGCAGTGTGCTATTTGATTGGGACAAAGCCTGAGGTGAGACTGTGATTGAACAGGGCACACACGTGAGGTGCCAGTTCACTCTGTAGTTCATGTAGAATACAGCCAGGGATACTGTCAGGACCCATAGAAGCTGTATTCTTGGCCTTGGACAGTGCTGTTTTAACCTGTGCAGCAGTAATACTGGGTGCCTGGCAATCTACTGGTATTTTGATTGGCCCTTTGGAAGGGGGAGGTATAAAGTTAGCACTGAATCTGTCGGCCAGTATATTGGCATTATCTGTTGGCTTGGTATAGGAGGTACAATTGTGCGGTAGCTCAGAGCAAATCTGGATATTGCCATGGAGATTCTTTGCATAACTATAGAAGGCCTTGTGGTTGTCTTTACTATCTGCTGAAATTCTGTTTTCATAGCTAGCTTTAGAGGATTTGATGAGGGATCCCAACCTTTTGTTGAGGCTGATAAGGTAGTTTTTCCAGTCTTGGGACTTTGCCTTATTCCGCATCAGTTTCCTCCTTCTGTTGTAGAGTTTGCTTATGGCAGGGGACCACCAGATTGGCTTCCTTTTTTTTTTGAGGAGAGTGTCTTGGTTCTATTGGGTATGGCGAGAGCCATACATTTGTGTATGTGTTCGTACAGAACACTGGTGTATGATTCGGCGGTCATGCAACTATTCTCCATTTGCACGGGTGTTGTGAAGGTAGCGACCTCTGTTTGTAGGAGCCCAAAGTTAGCTTTGGAGAAGTGTTTCATGGTGGTTACCTTTGTGGGGGGTGGGGGGGTGGGAGGGATGTGGATTTCCAAGGTGATTAGTTTGTGGCCGGATCTAACCAGGGAGGAGTTGACTATTGGTATAGAGCAACAGTCGCCCATGTTAGTAATGACCAGGTCAAGGATGTTGCTACCTCTAGTGGGGGTAGGAGTGGGCTGGTCCAGAGCATAAGAATTAATGAATTCCAGAAAGCAATGGGCAAGTGTATTTGTACATGAGTAATTTTCCAAGTTAATGGAGGGGAAGTTGAAGTCGCCCAGTATGAGAGTGTTAGGTTGGACACTAAAATTCTCCAGGGTGCTTAGGAACATGGAGTGTGAGTCTTGAGACATGGTTGGGGACCTATAGCAGGCTACGACCTGAATCGCTGTCTTACCCAATGTTATCTGCACCTGAAATATCTCAGATGCATTATGTTGGGCTGCCAGTCTGGAGGTGTGTGCATCTTTTATGAATATCGAAACACCACCACCTTTGGAACTTCGGTCCAAGTTCTGGGAGCAAAAGGTGTGAAATGAGTTATAGCATGGTAGTGCAGGGGTGCTTTCTGCTGCCTTGAATAAGGTCTCTGTTACAGCACAAATGTCGATGTTCTCCATTTTAAGGAGTGCTTCAAGCAAGTGCATTTTGAGATTTAGACTTCTAGCATTGAGCAGCATGACTCTCAGATTGCATTTGTTTGTAGCTGTTATGGTGGTAATTTGGTGTTTGGAACACTGCCTAAAAAAAGGCACTATAGTGGTGGCAAGAGCCTTGGCCAGTATTCAGAAGCCCAGGGGTTACAGATGCAGGCAATCTCAGGCAAAGAATCGAGGTCTGTCAATCATGTCATCCCAGGCAGATGGATACTGTATCTCCTTAGAATGACACCAGAAACTTAGCCAGTTGTTGAAATCAATCACTTTCTACTTGTACTATGCTATCATTCTGGGTGATGGTAGGATGCTGCTCAGGGCTAAGATCATAACCACATGTGCTACATAATCTAAGAGCTCCTCCATGTCTCTTTTCATGTAGTCTAAGGAGGTATGTCTCAGGTCATTCACACCCACATGTACAATGACAGAGTCATATTTGTACCTGTTGTTGAGAGACCTGAGTGAGTGCATTATGTGGTGGATCCTGGTGCCTGACAGGCGGTGACTGTTACTTTCTTTTTATTCAACCTAGTGAGTGGGACATCAGTGTGCTTCACTATCAAGTCACCTATGACTAGTGAGTTGGGCATGCTGTTTTGCCTTAGGAGCTTTGGTTGAGTGGCACACTGTTTAAGAGAGTTATGTGTCTCATGTTTAGTGTTGTGTTGTGGTGGTCGAGTTTTTTTCTGCCTTGGAGGTTTCTGCTGTTTTGGTAGAATTTTATTGAGTGCCTCCATGAAGGTGGGTGTGTGGTTTGTGTTTTTATTTGAAGGCAGTGTTGGTATGTGTTCTGGAGGTCTATGTGTTCCATGTGGTGTGGTGCAAGTGTTGACCTTCTCCTCTTGATCAGCCATTCTGGTCTTGGCTGGAGAATGCGTGGCTTCCAATTTGGATATATAAGTGCATCTCTCACAAGTCTGAGTGTTGGGAGGTAAGAGGAGAGGGCTGTCTGTGTGCATGAGGCAGTTGCTACATTGCCTCAGGATGCCAAATTCATCAGGTTAATAAGAGAAAGCACGGGAAACTGTCCTTTAGACATACCTGAAAGGGTGGGAATAATAAATACTGGAGCTGTTTCCTTGTAGAATGTTTAGTGCTGGTAGAATTTTTGTATGCTACAATAATTGCTACAAGAAGTCTGGTAAAGTGCTAAACTAATAAGCTAGTAAAAGTGCAGGAGAGGAGAGAACTAGCAGATCTAAGGGAAAAATTGAAGAGCAGACTATGGCACTGCTCAGAAGCTTACAAACAGTCCTGCATACAGCAAATCTGTATCTGGACTAGATTAGTTACAAGAAAGGTGGGAAACAAGCACAGATGTGGACTTTTAAACCAGAAAGTTGAAAGAGATGCAAAAACTGTCCAAACGGCCAATAAACTACAATTTTTGGATGAGAAACCACTCCTCTTGTGGTAGCTAGGCTACCTAGTGCTTAGCACTCCCTCTGTTAAGCTAAAAGGCTTCCCTCCAACACAGAAAGGCTGGGGGGGGGGCCCAGAAGCTTACCAACATTCCTTAATACAGCAAATCTTTATCTGGACTAGACTAGCTACAGGAAAGGTGGGAAACAAGTGCAAATTTGGGCTTTTAAATGAGAAAGTTGAAAGAGATGGAAAAACTGCCCAAACAGCCAATAAACTACAATTTCTGGTCCATAAACCACTCTTCTTGTGGTAGATTGGCTACCTAGTGCTTACCACTCCCACTGATAAGCTAGAAGGCTTCCCTCCAACACAGAAAGGCTTGGGGGGCTCAGAAGCTTGCCAACAGACCTGGGTACAGCAAATCTGTATCTAGACTAGACTTGTGACAGGAAAGGCAGGAAACAAGCTTAGATTTTTTTCAGAAAGCAGCTAAAACAGCACTAAAAACAATTCAAGTGCAGTGCAAGCTAGCACACTTGAGTGTGTAGCAGTATTAAAGCAAATACAGTTTAAATAAATGCAATTTATTTGAAATGTATTCTGAACTAAATTCCATTGTTATTTTATTCAACTCTGAACAGTTAAAAAGTGCAAAAATATACTTATTAGCTGAGAAGCACACTCAGTCAGAACACAAGGAGATTTTTTTCCCCGGTAAAATGCATGAAGATGAAGGAGGAGCAGAAGATAATTCAAGGTTATGAACCTAAGTGGGTTGGCCTTCTCAAATGTTCTCTCTGTTGTTGTTGTTTGTCTTTTGGCTTTTCCCGGTAAGGGGTCACCACAATGGAATTCCAGTCCGCTAATGATTGGCAATAGATTTTTACGAAACGCTGAGGTGCCAGCTTGACGCTCAACCTTCAATGAAGGCATGCCATTTACACACGTATGTCTTTCGAATGCTATGAACCACAGGGAGGACATGCAGACTCCACACAGAAGGCACTCCCAAGCTGTAGTAAGAATCTTTGTGTTCAACATCTTTGTATCCTGTATAGGAAGGGTTAAAATGTGAAACTGCATTGCGTGCAAAGAAATAAGCTAAAATGAGTTGTTTTTCTTGTAAGGAATTTGCTGACCAGAAAGGAATGCACAGATGCTACTTTGGTCCAGGCACAGGCCTATCTTGGGACTGACCTCTGACCAAGGAGGAGTGCATAGATGTTACCTTGATGTAGGCACCAACTTATCTTGTGTCTGACTTTTTACCATCTAAGGCTCCACTGAGTGAATTTATAGCCTTGACTGAAATTCCTTGTCTAGTAACCAGCTGCTGAGTATGCATGAAAGAGGGTATAAAACCCATGTAAAGTGTGTAGAAATTAGACTGCTGACAACCAAGAACTTTTGTGGCAGATCTCCATGCATGTTAAATAAACTCTTTTTGGCCTACCTTTTGCTGCGTGATTCTTCCAGTATATGTTAAGAGTATTAAAATCTTTTGACATTTCTGGCCGAAGAACGGGGCCACCTCTTCACGAATCGCATAAGAGGGACTGAAAACCTGTACAGGAAGGGGAGAACGAATCTCGGCTCCCTTGAATGGAAAGACCTCCACGAAGAAGTCGTAAGTAGAGGCCAGTCACTCTTAGATTCGATCCGTGGGACGTGATTTAACGAGGCGAAGATCCGCAGTAAGGTAAGCTTTTATTTTGTAAAAGTTTATATTTAAAAGGGACTAGTCATAAAGGAATTTCTTTTGTTTAAAATTTTACAAAAGACCGGTAGAGATCTCAGGAAAAGGAAACAGTTTTTCTTTTAAATAAGAAAAATGGGAACAGGAAGCAGTTGTTGTGTTAGGAAGGGCTGCTTAAATACAAGGACTGAGGATGAGGAATATATGTTTAAATTACATCCGAAAAACTTGAAATATATAAAAAAATGGAAGAAAGACTATGGGTTTAGTGGTACCTTGAATAAATCAGAATGTCAAAATCTAGTGAGAGACCTGCGCAGGGACACAGGAGGTAAGGTTAAGAAACAAAAAAAGGTAGGATTTCCTCAAGCACAGAAATGGTTAGAAGAAGCTAATAAGAGACATAGGGAACAATTTTCAAATAAGGGAGATAGTGGCTCGAGTGCAAAAGATGCATTTTTTGTCCGAAAAGAGGATGATGAGACATCTGTTGCCTGTCAGACCAACAGCCCGCCTTGTATCCCGGTTAGAAAAGACATGGTTAGTCCACCCAAGTATCAGGAAAATGACACAGAGAATCAGGATAAAACTGTACCCTCTGTAGTACTGACAAAACAAGTAGGTGAAACCCTGCAACTCCGAAACCGTAATATAGATAAATCAGAATGGACGTAAGGAAGCTGAAATGCAAGAAGATGAATTAAATATAGTATCTGCAGACTCATATCCCCTTATAGAAGTAGCAAATCCACAAGCAGGAACACCCGGTCAAGGTCCCACTATTTTAGTTTACCGACCTTGGACACGGAAGACATCCGAAAAGCTGTGGAGGGCATACCACACCCAAAATTAGACATGACCAAGTTTTGTGAAAATATCGCAGGCATGATAGAAAGTTACAAGCTAAATGCCGTAGAGCTGGAGCAAGTAGTTCGACAAATTTTGGGTCCCGACTGGCACCTGGTCTGTGGGGACTGGGACCCCATAACCAGGAGATGATAGACCACTTGCCTACAATTCAGACTCCTACCAAAAGCAGGTTAAGGATTTACTAGACCGTATTATGGAAAAATGGAAGCCTAGGGCAGACTGGACCTGTATCAATAGATGTGTGCAAGAAGACGATGAAAAGTAGATAACTACTTGCAGACTTACCAGTGTTTTGATAACCATAGTGGAATAGACAAACCACCCAATCAAGAAAAGGATTCACCTTATGAACAACAGTTAAAAATGCCTTTTAAAAGGATGTAGGACTGCAATCAGTAACTTCATTCACAAACATATGATAGATCATAGGTCGGCACGTCTGCAACCCTTACTGGAGTATGCAAGACATGCAGAAAAATATTTAGAAGAAAGGAAAAAGAAACAAGCTCAAACCTTTACCGTGAGTGAAGATGGGACACTTATGCTATTGCAAGGTCCAACTAACAGGGGTAGAGGAAGGGGCAGAGGCAGGGCAGAGGAAGAGGGAATGTGGGACATTCCGAAGACTATGAAGGCAGACAGAAAAGAGGAGAATGTTTCAAATGTGGTAGAAAGGGACATTTTGCCAGGGATTGTCGGTCTTCTGAAAGAACTAAAACCACCCCGAATCATGAGTCAGCATGACTATATGATGGTGGTGGAGGTGAATCAGACCCGGACAAAAAGGCTGATGGGCCAGACTCAATAAGGCAGAGTGAAAAGGAAGCTTTTGAGGACCTAAACAAAGAAGGTAAGGGAGAATGTGCAGGATGGGAGAATGAAATGACTGATTTTTCAGACAAAGGTGAATATCAGGTTGTTAATTTAACAGCGCTTGCTGTAACTATGCAGCTAGAGGCACAACCGATTATCACACTTCAAGTGGAAGGGAAGGATGTAGAATTTTTGTGTGATTCAGGGGCCTCCAGGACCCTGCTAAAAACCTCTGCAGTGCCATCTGATGTAACTTCTGATGACTATGTATTAGTCAAGGCAGCCAATGGCCGCATTTATAAAGAACCACTATCTAAACCCTTATGGTTCACGGACCCTGAAACTAACCAAGCTATCAGATTTCGAGTCATTATTTCCAAAATTTGCCCTGTAAACTTATTAGGGAGAGATTTGATGCACGTATTTGGCATAGCTGCTGTGCCGACTGCATCAGGGATTCTAGCCAAACGAGTAGAAATTCAAGATGTTATGTTGCAGGTGGGGCAGGGTGATTTACACTACTGGTACAGTAATGATCTTGTCGAAACTGGACCACAAAATGTAGTAAATGAGCTAACTAATTTGGCCTTAAGCAAATATGGCACACAACCGCCAGTGGTAGCTAAACAACTACACTGTACAATGTACTACAGAAAGTATGTAGGACCAGACGACAAATATGAAGAGCAATTCTTTAAACACAAGGTCACAAAAATCTTGTTACAAAACCTATATTGGGATAAAGCAGGAAATTCTGCAGTTACATGCAGTCTTACAAAAGATATGCAGTTACTTTTCAATAATTCTATTGCACATGTCTCTGTAACAAGGGAAGAACAAATGGCATGGTATCTGGTGGGGAAGAAAGTTACTGAATGGGCTAAAATGACGCCAGAACAGTTGGCATGTAAAGGCGTGCAGGTACAAAGACTAAATTGGGTCACCCAGGCTAGACCAACAGTGCACCTCCGAAGACAGGCTAACGCCACCGGGAGGGCCATTCTGACTATATCTCCTAACCCGCAGGAAGAATTAAAGTTACAATCAGTGCCAGATTCTTTATGGTCCCGCTGGCAACATGACAGTGGGCTAATAAGATCAGCAGGACAGGTTAAAATAACTCCTAAATCCGACTTTAGACCTCACAAGCGTCAGTATCCGCTAAGTGAAAAGGCAGAAGAAGGCATTCTACCAGTGATCACGGCTCTATTACAAGCTGGGGTTTTAATTCCATGCACAGATTCACCGTGTAACACACCCTTGTTCCCAGTAAGGAAACCGGATGGGACCTGGAGAATGGTACAGGATCTGCAGGCTGTGAATGCTGCTGTGGTACCAAGGGCTCCTATGGTCCCAGATCCATCTGTTTTGTTAAATGATATCCTTCCCACAGATAAGTATTTTCTGTCATTGATATCAGTAACGCATTTTTTTCCATCCCTCTACAGGAAACTAGTAGGTTTTGGTTCGCTTTTACGTTCATGAGCAAGCGGTACACCTACACATGGCTGCCGCAGGGATATTGTGAGAGCCCTACAATCTTTTCGCAAGAAATGTCAACAAACCTGGCACAGTTTCAACCGGAGCATGGCTGTCATCTACTGTTATACGTGGACGACATCTTACTGGCTGCACCCACGGAGGCTGTCTGTGAGTCCGAAACTATTCGGTTATTGCATTTCTTGGCAAAAGAGGGACATAAGGTAAACAAATCTAAATTACAATTTTGTAAAGCTGAAGTACGATATCTAGGCTATACCATTTCAAATGCTGGTAGACAACTGGATAGCTGTAGAAAAGAAGCTATTTTACAGGCACCAATGCCCAGTACAAAAAAAGAAATGATGTCATTTTTAGGAATAACTAACTTTTGTCGTAGTTGGATTCCCAATTATGCAGAGGAAGTGAGTCCACTTTGGAAGTGAGTCCACTTTCAGAACTTATTTTTGCACTTCCCATGGCAGCACATGACGCGCTGAAATGGACAGATAAGGCAATACAGGCATTTACTAGGGTAAAGCAACTGATAGCAGGATCTGCAACACTTAGCTTCCCTGACTATACAAAACCTTTTGTTCAGACAGTAGATTGTAAGCAGGGCTTTATGACATCGGTTCTTTTGCAAATTTATGGGGATAAGTTGAGGCCATTAGCTTTTTATTCCAGTAAACTGGACACAGTGGCACGATCGTTGCCACACTGTGTACAAGCAGTAGTCGCAGCTGCACTGGCCGTGCAGGCGTCTGCAACCCTAGTTTTGTTTCATGACCTTATTTACGGGTACCGCACTCTGTCGCGGTAATACTTCTACAGGATAAAGTTACCTTTCTCTCTCTAGCAGACACTTGTCCTGCATGACAACATTACTATCACAACCACACATGACCATTGAGCGATGCACCACTCTTAATCCAGCCACGCTGTTACCTACAGCTGATGACGGTGCCCCTCACGTATGTTTAGACTTAATACACTCTAATGTCTTGCCAAGACCAGACCTTAAGGATCAGCCTTTGGCAAATTCAGATTGGACCCTGTTCGTAGATGGGTCAGCACGTAAGAATGAGGCAGGTATTACACAAGTGGGTTATGCAGTCACAACTGAGACTAAGGTACTAGAGGCAAAACCTCTCCCCAGGAATCTGTCCGCACAAGCTGCTGAATTGACTGCTTTGACTAGAACATGTACAATTTCCAACGATAAGGCAGTTACTATCTACACAGATAGTCAGTATGCTTTTCCACGGTCCATGTCTTTGCACAGCAATGGAAAAATAGGGGAATGGTTACTGCCTCAGGAAAGGAAATAACCCACAAGGATTTAATTCTTAACCTCTTACAAGCTGTCCAACTGCCACAGGGATTGGCCATCTGTAAGTGCGCAGCACACACAAATGCCAAGGATCCAGTATCACTTGGAAATGCACTAGCTGACAAAACTGCAAAAAGTGTAGCCTTAACCTCTACTTTTGCACTCGAGACCACACAGAAGGAACTTCATCCTACAGATAAATTTGATCTACAAACTTTGCAAGTAATGCAGGAACTTAGTACAGTTCAGGAAAAACAGCGATGGGTTAAATATGGGGCTATTCAGAAGCAAGGAGTTTTGTAGGTCCAAATGATAAGTATGTCTTGCCAACAAACCTTTTAGGTATGCCTCATTAGTGACGCATGGCCCATCTCATCTGGGCCCTGCTGCTATGGTTCAAATGACCCAGCAAATTTTCTGGACCAAGGGCTTTATAGCATATGCTAAACGATTTTGTTTGTCGTGCCTGCTTTGTGCACGATACCATGGTGGTGATCACTCCGCAGCTTTCCGCTGCCTCCGTATCCATTTCACACAATCTGTATGGATTTTATTGAACTAACCCCTGTTCAACAAAAGCGATTTGTATTAGTCATTATTGATGCTTTTACAAAATGGGTTGAAGCTTTTCCAGTAACCCATCCAGATGCCCTGTCGGTAGCCAAGGCCCTTACGAATAATATTATCCCTCATTTTGGGCTACCCACGCATCTATTCTGATAACGGCACACATTTTGTAAACCAAGTTATTCAAAAGCTGGCTGCCGTTTTTCAGATTGACTTAAAACATCACTGTGCCTACCACCCACAGTCAGCAGGGTTGGTTGAACGCCATAATGGCATTCTTAAAGGCAAGTTACGTAAACTCATGGCTGAGACACATCAGTCTTGGATAAACTGCTTACCTCTGGCACTCCTGTCCATACTCCCACTTCAAAAGGGGTCACACCATTTGAACTACTATATGGGAGACCTTATTACGTCCCGCAGTGGCAAGGTCTTTTGCCTGCGGAACGTGAGGGGGTGAAGAGATAGCAGATTACATGAGGAAAATGCTGACAAAACTAACACTTCTCTAACGAATGATTATTTTTCAGATCAGAAGAACAACAGGATCCTGGAAGTGAAGGCTGGCGAGTGGGTGTGGATTAAAATTGTAAAAAGAAAAACGTGGGCCTCTCCGAAGTGGGAAGGTCCATACCAGGTTTTGATTTCGACACCCACAGCAGTTCGAATAAAGGAGCGAACATCTTGGATCCACCTGACACATTGCAAGATTGTCAGGAAATTTGAGTTGGAAAAGAATTTGAGTACCCCTGAGGAACACTGATTAGCAGTAATCCTGTTTTTGTATGAACTTTTCTGACTGTTGTAGCAATGCAGGAAAATACCAGAAGGGAGCAGCCCTTCCCACAAAGGCATTGTAAAATAATTTTGTTATTAGTGATTGTAAGTGTTATTTTTCTGTTTTGGCCATTTTTATTTTCACACGAAACTAGCCAAACAAAGAGATGAAAATACAGCTTGGCATCCACCTTTTAACACGTATCAGGCTATTAAATATGCATATGCTTTGTCTTTTAATGTTTCAAATTGTTGGATATGCACAGCTATCCCGACTGTACATGGTGGTCTGATGTTAGGTACAGTCCCTTTGGGGGCAAATGATACATGGACCAATTTACTATTTGAAACTTCGGAGATAGCCGTAAAGGACAAAATAGCATTACCCTCATGGGTCGTCAGAATGGAACTGTATGTTTCCAGAGATCTGGAAAAATTAAGGTTGGATGGAGTCAATGTAATATAACCATAATTCATAACTGTACATTAGATGGGCACTGTGCAACAAGTTTCAAGCCTATAAGAGTGCTTATTAATAGTACAGGGCTTATTAATGTCACTAGTTTTGTTGAAAAATGTTATCTGTGTATGATCTTTTGTTTAAAGGGATACAAGACAAAGGAAATCATTCTATTCCAGTAAATATCACTCTTAAAGTGAATGACTGTTATTTTGTCTGTGGTAAAAAAGCATACAAATGGTTACCAAGGAATTGGTCAGGCAGTTGTTTTGGGTTATTTGGCACCAGCTATAAGACATTCCTTTACTCTTCCCCAAGGTAAAATACGAAATGTACGTGCTGTGAATAAACCTGTTAATCCCGTAGGTAACATTGATGCATCCTGGATCTATCATCACGATTTGGCCCACAGTAGCAGCAAGGGACTGTCACACATGGACTTGGGCGATGATGTCATTTCTTGGGCTGGTATTCTTCCAGCCTATGGGACAGTAAAATCTATTTGGGAGCTCAGAAAACTGTCAAAACTGTTAGAAACTCTGAGCAATGCAACTTTTCTGCACTAGAGTTGGTGACGGATGAGCTAACTGCAATGAGGACTGTAGTGTTGCAGAATCGGATGGCGCTCGATTTCACCCTAGCGGCGAAAGGAGGTACTTGCGCTCTTATCCAGGAGGAGTGTTGTTCTTTCATTCCTGACAATGAGCACAATATAGACAGTCATTTGGAGATCTTACAACAAGTTTCTGAACTTACAAAACCAGGACAGAATCCATTGACTGACTTTTTCCAGAATTGGTTTGGAAATTGGGGAACAGTATTTATGAATGTCTTAATTGCTGTATGTATTGGTGCCATTATATTCCTACTGTTGGGTTGTTGCTGCATTCCTTGCATCCGAATGATAATATCAAGTGTATTGTCTGCCAATGCAACTAAAGCTTATTATTCTGAATATACAGGAAATGAACTGTGTTAAAACCTGTATGAATAAAATGTATTACTGGGGATACAAAGTGTTGTGAGGGGGGAAATGTAGTAAGAATCTTTGTGTTCAACATCTTTGTATCCTGTATAGGAAGGGTTAAAATGTGAAACTGCATTGCGTGCAAAGAAATAAGCTAAAATGAGTTGTTTTTCTTGTAAGGAATTTGCTGACCAGAAAGGAATGCACAGATGCTACTTTGGTCCAGGCACAGGCCTATCTTGGGACTGACCTCTGACCAAGGAGGAGTGCATAGATGTTACCTTGATGTAGGCACCAACTTATCTTGTGTCTGACTTTTTACCATCTAAGGCTCCACTGAGTGAATTTATAGCCTTGACTGAAATTCCTTGTCTAGTAACCAGCTGCTGAGTATGCATGAAAGAGGGTATAAAAACCCATGTAAAGTGTGTAGAAATTAGACTGCTGACAACCAAGAACTTTTTGTGGCAGATCTCCATGCATGTTAAATAAACTCTTTTTTGGCCTACCTTTTTTGCTGCGTGATTCTTCCAGTATATGTTAAGAGTATTAAAAATCTTTTGACACAAGCCCAGCCGAGAATCGAACGGGAGAACCTCTTGCTGTGAGGTAACAACGCTACCGCCGTACCACTGCGGCATAAAAATATTAGGTAGAATTAACACTAGACTGGGAGGAGTGTCCCAGATCAAATTTACAGTAGGGGTGGACAACTGCAAAGCCATCAACTATGCCAGACACCACAGGAATAAGGTGAGTGGGGAGGGAGAAAAACAGTTTCAGAACAGATCAGAAACAAAAAACAATGCCAGTATATATATATATATATATATATATATATATATATATATATATATATATATATATATATATATATATATATATATAGATATAGATATATATATATATAAATATACATAAATAAATAATTCAGTTAGCAAATATATAAAATAATTCAGTAGGCAAAATTAAGACAATGCAGAACTCTGAAAAGTTAAAGTGCCAAGAATTATACTTATCAGCGACATATTTCCAGATTGCTTGAGAGCATTCTTCAGTCAGAACACAAGGAGTTTCTAACAGTGTATGCAGGAATTTACAAACAGGGGCTATTTTAAATCAGCAAGCCTTGAAGCAATCAGATAACAAAAATGCTGTTAGACCAGTTTTGTAAACTTTAACACCACCACAGGAATAGGGAGGGAACCTGTTTCAGAACAGATCAGAAACAAAAAACAATGCCAGCAAATATATAAAAGAATTCAGTCAGGCAAAAATTAAGACATGCAGAACTCTGAAAATTTAAAGTGCCAAGAATTATATTTATCAGTGATATATTTCCAGATTGTTAGAGAGCACTCTTCAGTCAGAACACAAGGAGTTTCTAACAGTGCATACTCCTCCAACAAATAAATACCCCCATTATCACATAGGAACTGAAAAGTAGGAATGTCCCATGCTGTTTTTAAATCAGGGCATTTTCAACTATCACAAACTCTGAAACACTACTAGGCTAAACACGCAGGCTTACTATTTATTTCTGGGTGGAGCCAATAGATTTGGGCTAATTTTTGAAACTTTGAGGATTTCCTGGATGCATTCTTCTTTTCTGCATTATGGATCATTCTAAGTTTAGTCAAGTGCTGTGACATTTCCTTCATCATTTACATTTTATAGAACTGGAGGTTGGTGTGTGTGCCTGTATATGTGTGTGTGTGTGTGTGTGTGTGTGTGTGTGTGTGTGTGTGTGTGTGTGTGTGTGTGTGTGTGAAACCTTTTAACCTTTCAGCACAAAAATTCTGGTTAAAGGCAAACTATGAGTTTGATAAAGGCCTAAAATCAAGATCAAATTTTGAATATCACTCTTATGTATAAACTTAGAACATGTTTTACCTTAACATGCATATATGGATATATGGAGGATATGTAAGGTAATGCCAATATTTTGTGACTTCATTTCTCAGTGATTTGTCAGAAAAGCACAAATGTTACGAGGAACAAGCCAGAAATCTAAAGCAACAATCTGGACATTCTACTAAGTTCTGGCCAGTGCGTGTGTGTGTGTGTGTGTGTGTGTGTGTGTGTGTGTGTGTGTGTGTGTGTGTGTGTGTGTGTGTGTGTGTGTGAGAGAGAGAGAGAGAGACAGATGCAGATGGATGGTGTGGTACATGCTCTGACTTGTGCAAGCACCAGTGATAGCCCTATAACAAACTTCAGAGACTAAGGAAACAAACCTGACTACGTAAAATTGGGTAATTAAGGCAACACAACCAGCACCTCAGAGAAGGGACTGGTATGTAGTTTGTCATTTAATAAACCAAGTGGGAGTGAATTACTGATTTTTTTTTTGTCCTGTAAAATGGCGCACAGAATAAAAACGAGGTGCACCCAAAGATGCCAATATACTCTACCAAAACACTGAGTGCTTTAACTAACCACTGGCTGGACTCTGGCTATTTTTGCAGTAATTAACACATAAAACTAGTTGTACAGACAACGTACACCATCATACCTCTCAACTTGTTTGTGCAAGATATCTGTGCAAAGCTATAAATAATGGGGGGGGGCAAAAGTCCAAAAATACTGCCAATTTTTAAATATTACTGTTCTAAACTTAGAAAGTTGAAAGAAGAATATTATTGCACTTGCGTGAATTTTCTGAAAGGTATGAGGTCCAAAACTGAAATGTTTTTCATGGTTTTCTGACTTCAACCTTCAATGATTTGACTGAAAACCACACTTTTATGAAGAACAGACCAAAAATATGAGGCAAAAATCTGGACGTTCTGAGAAAATCTGGACAGTTGAGAGACGTGTAATAACATGCATATTATACACGGACAATTTTACTTTATCATTAGCAACTTTCTCCTGCTTGTCTAACCCATTATATCTAAGAAAACATGGTTTTACATGCAGACACAAGAGTACTGGGTGGAAACTTTTTAATAATAACTTTTTAACTTACAAGTTTTTTCAAGCTAATCTGATAAATTATTTTAGGGAACTAACGCAGTTTTTACAAAATCACAATGGGTACCCTGTAGAAAAAATATCAGCCCGTGCATGTAGTTATACTGTGTGTGTGTGTGTGTGTGTGTGTGTGTGTGTGTGTGTGTGTGTGTGTGTGTGTGTGTGTGTGCGCATGTGTGTTTGTGTGTGTGTGTATGTATATATATATATATATATATATATATATATATATATATATATATATATATATGTTTATATATGGGTCTACTTGAGATTACCAAAATTTCAGTAAACCGAGTTTTAAAACACCGAGCTGAAAAGCTTAACCTGTCAAATGAGTGATACATCAGCATGCCAACTTCCGAATGCTCGACAGTCCAACTTGAGCAGAACAGGAAATCCACTCTTGTAGATGTTGTAGTGTGATCTCGGAGTTGGTATCTATAAGTAGCAGGGGCGTGAAATGTAAATGTTTGTACATTAGGGTTTTTATTTATAGTGTCTGTTTTGTCTTAATGGTAAGGGTTTAGGCTAGTTTAGGTGGTGGGCGGGGAGTGTGGGTCAGGGGGACTAGGTTGTTTTATTTGGAATGTTGTGTTTTTTTCTTTTGTATGTTGTTTGTGTGTGTGTTGTTCTTTTTTTGTTGTAGGGAGGTTTGTCGGAATTTTGTAGTGTTGGGATTATGTGTGTCTGGTATTTGAGGTGTCGGTTTTGTGTTGTGTCGATGTTGTGGGCTCGATATTTTAAAAGTTGGTGTTGTGGGATTTCATTTATGTGTAGTAGACCCATATATATATATATATATATATATATATATATATATATATATATATATATATATATATATAAATATACACATATATATTGACAGCATAAGATCCTATGAATTAATATACATTTTCTGAAGTCAAAGAAGTGTATAACTCTAATTACTGTTATTATATATTGTGTGATTTACCACCTTTTCTCCAAAATTCATGAGTTTTAGGAGGGAATTGGGATTAAGAAGAGAGACCTGGATAGAGGTAAAATATGAGTTTAATTTGGAGACAGTTAGAGGTACGAGTCAGTGCCCAGCATCGGGAGCTACCAGATTTGTTTACAAAACCTACTAATGTACACTGGTATTTACATAATTACAAGAGCAGAAGGTTTCTGAAACAGATTTATTTCATCCCTTGATCAGAATGACCTGATACCCACATATTGACAAGTGACACCAGTGTGTACATGCTAGAAGTGTGGTAGGGCAGAAAGAATGCAAAGTGTTTTACATGCCTATTGCCTACTATTTCCCTTAAGATGTTTTGTTAATGCTGTAAAAGGACTTTAACTGGTGTTTCTGTGTGACTGTATATTTTCAGAGTTAATGTTAAATTGTGGAAAATTCTCACAATTATTTGAATGTTGGTATCCCACAATTCCATTAGAGTATGCAGTTATGTTATTATATATGCAAATTTTATGTTGATTAGTGCCCAGATTTTTGGCCAGTTGTACCTACTTTTCATGGGCATTTGTCCAGATGTTTGATGTCTCCAGGTTGAGAGGTATTTTGTCAACTGCAGCTAACAACTGCTACAGTTTATACCCTGTCTGCACAGAACATTCCAGTGTTCAGGTTATAGTTCTATGAATTGTGTTCTATGAACCCTTTTAGTTTGACTGTTTCAGTTGCTCTCCCTGTTAGGGAACTGAGGATATACTGGTATGTGACCTGAAATGATGGGTCAACTCCTCTGTGGGTATCATATTTTTCTTTTTTAATTACATTCACATTATAGTACAGGTCCACTGCTCTCACTCTGATGTTGTCAGGGCTGGTGTAGGTCAGTACACCATCATTTCTTTTCTGTATCCCACCTCTCCTGTCTAACTTTCAAATTATTATACATTTTTGTATTGTCATACCACCTTATGTATTGATTTTTGCTACTCTGCTTTGTTGGACAACTCTCTTTGCAGTCTTCTACCCCTCTTTGTGATTTCTGTTACTATACTGCATCCACTACTCCACCCTTAGCTATCCATGATATTTGTCCTTTGCATGAAACATTTCTCTTCATATATATTGTACATTACATCAACAATATGAACTTGTGATAGCTACCAGAGGTGCTCAATCATGCACATTCCATGCTGGCCTCAGCTCTCATACTTTAACCAGGCTGCAAGGTGATCTAACATAATCTGGCCATGGGTCTGTGCTGTGGCTGCAGTAAAGAACTTCTCATAATGCACAATGGCCTGGCCATATACATTGGTAATAAGCATTAAGGATTATCACTCACACAAAGTAAACTGAGTTGGCTTGGCTGCAGTTGTGGACATGGGATTTCAGAATCCCTGGAAAAGTGCAGTAAAATAAGAGAAAATGACAAGTAACAGTGCAAGTTTGCAAATTACAAATCAAGAAACCCAAAATAGTCACACATAAACTTTGGCTTGCAGTTCTCCCAGACTGAATATTTCAATGCACTTGGTCACCATTTTCTTTTACAAGACACAACCTGTGGATATTTATATCAGACCCTGTCCCTTACATAGCAGGAGTTCTGCCACATGCACACATCTGTAAACTTTTTCACTGAGAATTTTTCATTGTGCAATGTAAGCAAATTTAACATGAAGACACTTACTGTATCTTAAATTTTCGGATATGTACCTGCTCTGTGCTGGAAAGTGGCTGTGACATTCCCCTCAAAGGGCTAGTCTGTACAAACTAAAGACCAATTACCATGTTGGCCACTGTCTTTTCCCTTGACCATTAGAATACACTACATTTGTTAGTTACTTTGTATCCCTAATTTTTGGTGTCTGTATTCAGCAAGTGAATGAAAACCTGTTGTTCTTTGTGCCTCCTTGCTAATTTTTCAGCACCAGCTATAAAACTGATTGCTTTCAGTAATTATTGAACAGAGGGTGGGAAGCTCACTATGCCTGGCCTCACTTTGTTCGCCTACCCCACTTACCCAATACCCCACCTTACTTTCCCATTATACTTTCGATGTATACCCATCACCTGAGTCACCTATTCCCTATACTACCCCAAATAACTCTACTACTATCATATAAGCACTCCTGTTTTTATTCACCTACTTCCCAATTTCCATGTAATACTTAGTGTCATTTCCAAGTGTTTTTCTCCCTCCTATACTGCTTTGCAGTACATCAAATCCTACTCAGACCCCTTCCACCTGGACCTCTAAGTCATTCATGAGTAACACTCTCTCTTCCATTCATCCTTGTGATCTTTTTTACATACTATAAACAGATTAATATTTATCTTACATCTCTTTCTGTATCTCTCAGCCTTCCTGTCATCACTCTGTACTGCTTGCACCCTCTAACCTCCATCTCTCTGCATCCATTCCCAATGAAATGAGTACTTTTTGCTTTACTACCCCTCCTTACCCATACCTACTCTTGGATGTTAACAGCCCCCACAACCATAAATTCATCCTTATTCATATCAATATTTCACACACCTATATTCTTAAATATCTACATGTCTCAAAATCATCTATAAGCCAGCAGACTATACACAAACTTTCTAAGCTACCTTTCCCAAATAAACACTCCCTACTGCTTGTCTTAACTGCATTCTCATCCTGTATCCTTACATTTCAGAAACAAAATATTTTTCTACAGTTCCTCATGCTAGTATCTCTTGTTCTGCTTGCACACTTCACATCCTACCACTATCCGTTACCCTCACAATTCCAATAAACTCTTACGTTGTGCCATGCAAGCACAATACTTCTGATGCTCATTTCCCAATTACACCCTAGATATATTAGCATGCACATATGTGTCTGTTCAAGTACAGCTATTCAAAGCGACAGTCATTTACTCACAAACTGGATATTAAACATAAACTGAAGCAAAAATGTCTCTACCCCATACCATCAAACATTCATAGCCATAAAGCTTAGAGGTAACATCCACACAAACCCAGGCTCATCTCAGCATATTCAGGCACCAGACAGCATATCCTCACTATCAAAGTATTACTGATAACAAAATCTCTGAAGTGTATGCGATGATAGCACTACAAACTCCAGACATCTTAGTTGTCACAGAAATCGGGCTCCTCCAAAAAACAAAAAATAAAGAAATTGCACTGCCAGACTATAACATTATCAGATTAAACAGACCCAACAAAAAAGCTGGTGGTGTTGCTATTTTCTACAGAAACATGCCGACTTTCTCTAACTCAGAAATCCAGCTAACCATACTAAAACTAAACACTCAGAAGACAATTGCAATCATGGGTATAGATAGCTAGCTAGCTAGCTAGATAGATAGATAGATAGATAGACAGATTTAGATACCCTAGGTGGTAATGCTAAAACTAGATGCTATTCTCTTCTGGACCCCCTCAAAAACCCCTTATGAAACCATAATATTGGGTGAAGTTAATATAAATTGTCAAGCCATACAATCTGATAATCCAACCAATAACATGCATCTGTACAAGTTCACTCAACATATAACCACATCAACTAGATATAACAAAGCCACAGCCAGGCAATTGACCCTCGACTGGATCCGAACATCCTCTGCATGTAAGACATCATCCCATGGGACTCTGTCAGACAGCCTCAGTGATCACTTACCAATCTACAGCATAAGGTATAAAAGCAACAGCCCCAAAACACATGCACTACTTTTCATGAAGACACTCTTATTAACATGCTACATTTACTTAACTGGGAGTTAGTAAAGACTTCAACATAATCTACCTAGGTGTCCTAAAGGCACTGGCCCCTCCTCAGAATAAAAAGGGTCAAAGCCAACCCTGACCCATGAAGACTAAACAATTCATGAAACAAAGACACAAAGCATGGAAGGTCTGGACAAAAAATAAAACAGCTCCTACTTTATTAGCATATAGACAGCTTAGAAACCTAAGAAAACAGCTTATCACAAAAGATAAGAAAACCTACAGCTCAGACACTCAAACACACTAATAATTCAAAAGTGTCAATAAACTGTTAAATCCAGGACAAGCAATACATCCAGCACTGAACACAGAAACAAATTTATATAACAGCCAACCAATTCAATACCCATTTTATACAGACTGTATAGTCATTTATGAACCAGTTGACTAATCAAGATCAGGTCCTTACTGTCAGTCAGACAACCTTTTTCAATGTTTCTCCTTCCAACTATTTAACACTGTTACCATTAAGAAATACCTCAAAAATTAAAGCCTACTACGACTGCTCTTAACAGTCTACATATTGAATATATTAAATAGCAGCTGAGGATATTGCATACCTAGTTTCAATTCTGATAAATCAATGCACATTTGAAAATAAAGCCCCCTCACTATGGAAAAATCATTCCATATTCTACTGCACAAAGAGTGGAACAGATACAGATCTTCCAAACTATAGATCAATTACCATTTTATCTTCCCTATTAAAAAAAATAGAAAAATGTATTCATACTCTACTTCTCAACTAACAGATAATCAGCTTCTGTCTTCAACTCAACACATATTCCGTACTTATCACAGCACAACTACTTCTTTCCTAAATTTTCTTTGCATTGTCAACACCAACAGAAGCATAAGAACCCTAGTCTCCGCCATCTTCCTAGACTTAACAAAAGCTTTTGATAATGTCTCCCCCCAGAAACTCTTACATAAGTTCTCATCCTTAGGGGTGAATATTCACTGCAGGGTTCCACTGCTTCCTCTCAAACAGAGCACACGCAATGAAACTGAAAAATTATTTAGCCACCTTCCGTCCAGTAAGTACTGGTGTCCCAAAGTATCTATTCTAGACCCCCTCATTTTCAACATATTTATCAATGACCTCTGCACTGCTATAAAAAATGCTTCCAAACTGCAATATCCTAATGACTCAACAATAATTTGCTCTGCCACATCTCCCTCTAAACTCCAAGACCTTACATGACAATTCTTCATATTGAATAACACATGGCAAAATAATTCACAACTACTTCTAAATCCCAACAAAAACAAAATTACTGCTCTTCACCCTCCAAAAAAACAGCTGTGCTAAAACAACACTATTCACTATTGTCTCTGCCAACAGCACCTCAAGAGATCAAGTAAACCATATAAAATTACTGGGCGTCATCATAGATGGCCAGTTGAAATTCAACCCCCCTGTATCACACCACACACTCAAATTTCACAACAAGTTTCTCAACAACAAGTACCGTTATGACTCTGTCATAGTCCATGTTGGAGTGAATGACTTGAGACATACTTCACTGGATTATATGACAACAGACATGACTGAACTCTCAAGTTATGTGTCGAGGCAAGTATGTCCCTAGTCCTAAGCAGCATTCTACCTTCACCCAGGATGATGTCTCTATATAAACAAAAAATGATTGACTTCAACAATTGGCTTAGTTTCTGGTGTCAGTCCAGGGGGATCCAGTATCTGTCAGCCTGGGAAGATATGGATGACAGACCAAACTGCTTTGCCAGAGATGGTCTTCACCTGTCACCTCTTGGCTTTCTGTTACTGGTAAAAATACTGATCACCCCATAGTGCCTTTTTAGGCAATGTCATAAGAACAAAATTCCCGAAGTAAAAAAATCCACTAGAGACAAACTCAAGGTTATACTGCTTAACGTTAGGAGTCTAAATTGGAAACTACACTCACTGGAAGCAAGCCTCACCTTGGAAGATGCCAATGTCTATGCAGTCACAGAGACATGGTTCAAGGCCACAGAGGCCACCCCAGTCATGCAAAGCTACAATGCCTCCAGCACATTCAGACCTCAAAATGAGCATGAAAGAACAAAAGGAAGAGGTGTATCCATCTCCATTAAAGACAAATATACCTCAAGACTGGTCAAACAGTACAACTACCTAGAGCTACTCCAAGTCCAACTAACTGCAGGTAAATCCCCTTTCCATATCATTGTTAGCTATAGTTCCCTACCATGAACCATGAGAATCACTCTGCCAACCTGGACCTACTTGCATCACTCACTATACAGCAAAACACCTTGGTCATAGGTGATTTCAACTATCCTTCCATTGATTTGGAGTTATGTATGAGCACAAACACACTCACCCTAAGAATCCTGGATTTTATTAATACAAATGCTCTGGAACAGATAGTGTGTTCCCACAAGCCTCACAAGAAGCTCAAATGTCCTAGCTTTGGTACTCACTGGCATAAGGAGTCTCTGCACTACACCCTGTTTGATGCCACACACCCCCCACCCCCCCCCGGTATGGTCTGACCATAAATCAGTCTCATTCGAAGTAATGGTTATACCTGACCCCCCTCAAGAGCAAAACAAATGAAACATTTCTTCAAAGCAAACTATAGCCTCCTAAGCGATGGCATAATAGTTTCAAACCCCTGCTACCACTATCAATAATGATTCTTATATAGAAGTGTACACCAATGCACTGCATAAACACCTGTACAAACGTATAGAGTCAGCTGTACCTGAACAGATCAAAACAAGGTCCTCAAAAAAACAAGCCATCCTGGTGGACATCAAGCATAAATAGGTTATACAACAAGAGGAAGAAAGTAATGTCAAAGAACAACAGGGAAATGACTCGGCAGAGGAAGGGCACCCTCCATGGCATGAACAAGCAAATTAGATGTAAAGTCCTCTAAATTTTATTAAGGGTAGATCATGCTTATTAAACCTCGTGGACTTCTTTGATAATGTCACCAAAGCCCTGGATGAAGGCACAACAGTACATACAGGCTATCTTGACTTAGCCAAGGTTTTTGACACAATCCCCCACTCAGGCATCATTCAGAAACTCACCCATATGTCACTAGATGGGTTGCCAGCTGACTCACTGACAGAATGCATACAGTCAAAGTTAGAGATTCCACCTCTACCAGCAGACCAGTTACCAGTAGTGTACCACAGGGATCTGTGCTGGGCCCCCTACTGTTGAGAATCTATTTCTCAGAAGTTCAGGGGAAACTAGGTGGCCTGTGGCTTACCAAGTTTGCAAACGAATGCAAACTGCATGCAACCATTGAGTCCCCCAATGATGCTGACATACTACAAAAAGGGCTTACACAGACAAATGATTGGTGCCAAAGCCACAGACTTAAACTAAACACACAAAAAAAATGCATTATCATGCCTTTTAGCAAAGGGGCAGTTCATGCCAATTACAGAATTAACAGTACCTCCCTTAGCTCAAACCGAGTGGTGAGAGATTTGGGAATACAGGTTGATAGCAACCTTAACTTTGATCACCATGTGTCTACAGTGATGAGGAAGGCCTTCTATGTTGCACATCTCATAATTAAGGTCATCACATCCAAAGTTAAGGATGTTATAACTTCCCTGTGTTCATCCCTCATCAGACCACTAATAGAGTACAATGCTCCCTTCTCTATGTACCTTATCAGACATCTACAGCAGCTGGAGAGACCTCAGAGGTTTCTCACCTAGAAAAATCAGGGCCTTCAACACATGACCTACATAGACAGACTGGAGGCCCTGTCACTGTACTCTGTATGCTGAGAGGTGGCTTTTGCTTGGCCTACAGTACAGTCTCAGACCCTGCACTAATGGAAACGCTGCACATCCACAAATCAAATGAGACAAGATTCACTTGTTCTAGGGATCTTAACCAAGCCTTGACATTAACAGGACATGCTGGAGAGACAGATATGTCTCCCAGAGATTGCCACTCCCAATTCATGTAAAATAGAGCTCCTCAATGACCCTATTTAAGCGTAACTTAAACAACTGGATGGAAGACTATAAACTGACCCCAGTGTTGTCACCTATGTCCCTCTTGAATAAGGGCAGTTGGTGCTGATCACAGACTTTGGCTGCAGATACAGACCGTACAACTTGGTCAATAAGGGAACAAGGGTATAACATGGCTAGGCTTATAAACGCCATAGGGCCATTATCCTAGTAACCTCCTATGAACCTATGAACCTATGAACATGTGGTTTAAAAAAGCTCATTAAAAATAGGTACATTATCCAGAGTAAAAACTTATCTCACTGACATTCCCAGAAGTTACATAGCCTCTTCTTTCTTACTGTTATCTCCCCTCTATGCTCCCCCAATTTTCGCTAACTTTCAATCTCACAACTGTGCAAACTTGAACAATGTTATAATAAATTATCAACAACAAGAACAAAAAGTGAGTCCCAGCTCTTCGAGAATACTTTTGTAGGTGTACCCCTTGTCTCTCCACTAATGTTAACAGTTCTACTGTGGAAATGCTAAATAGTGATGTAGAGAGTGATGAGAGTTTTTACTCTTGTACATCAGATAATGAAGATATAATTAATGCATATAGTACTTTTGATACAAGTATGTTAAAATCTAACAGCTCTTTTTTACCTCCTTATAAGAATACAATGATACAGAAATTTGAATGTGTGCTAAATTTAATGTTAGAAAAAGAACTAGAATGTTTTTTGAAATGAACACATCACTATAATTTAACTAAAATAGAATGGAATAAATTACGAGCACTTAGTAAGAATAATAACATAGTTTTCAAACCCTCAGATAAAGGGGGAAAACTGGTTATATTAAATGCTTGTGATTATTATGAGATGTGTATGAAACATCTTGGTAACAAAGATGTATATCTTGAGATTAATGTAGCTTATGTGAAGAAAGCAGAAATTGACTTTAATAATTTATTACAGAAAGGTATCAGATTACATTATTTTACTAAGTCTAATGTTGACCAAAAGATAACTATTAAAAATAACCAAATGGCAAGATTTTTTTGTCTGCCGAAAGTACACAAAAATTTAGATAGCCCTCCAGGCCGTCCGATTGTGTCAGCTCATGGCTTTTTTACATATAACATGTGTACTCTATTACATGAAATATTAATTGAAAAAGTTTTGACATTACCTTCTTATATCAAAGACTCCTACGACTTCCTTCAAAATATTAAAAATATATGTTGGAAGGAAGGAATGTATTTTATTACTGTTGATGTATAGAGTCTATATACAAATATCTCCCATTTTTGGGGATTAGAAGCTATTAAGATTTTTTTGAGTGACTGTCCCAAAACCCATTATGTATTAGAAATGGTAGAATTCTGTTTAAAGAATAATTTCTTTGAATTTAATGGTAAATTATACAAACAGTTAACCGGAACAGCGATGGGAGCAGCATTTGCTCCAGCTTATGCTAATTTATTTATGGGGATGTTTGAAAATGAATTTTTATACAAGTTATATTTCTTTAATGCACATGTTACAAAATATTATAGATTTATCGACGACCTTATTTTTATTTGTAAAGATGGCTATGAAATTCCTGACCAGTTTATTCATGAATTAAATATTAATCAATATGGTATAAAATTTAGTGATGTACAGATAGGTTCTGAAATTAATTACTTGGATATTTCTCTAAAAGGTATTAATAATCAGTTTATACATACTAGTATTCATAGAAAATTTGATGAAATTAGTTGGAAAATGTGTGGAAGTAGTTGTCATCCGGCACATACTTTAAGAGCTATTCCTTTTGGGGAATTTACTAGAATAAAAAGACTTAATTCTGATGTCAATCTAGCTTATGATGAGTCTCTGAGAGTGGCTAAGTTATTTATTAATAGGGGATATGATGTCATTGCAATTAAAAATAGTCTTATAAAAGTGTTCAAAGAGAGTTTTAATATAAAAATAAATGATGGAGAATATAATAAATATAGATATAACAAAAATATAGTTAATGAAGAAAAAATATTTTTTGTGACAAAATATACAAATTTCTCTGACATTATGAATGAATTAATCAGACAATATTGGAATGTTATTAAGAATGAAATTGATTCCTTAAAAAATATTAAATTGATGTTTCATATAAAAAAGCTAAAAGTATTAGGGACTTTCTAGTCCATAGCATCTTTAAACAACCCAAAATTTTGATAGTTAATAATATAAAAGAGTTAGGAACTTTCCCATGTGGCAGCTGTTCAGTGTGTAGATATATAGTAACTGAAGTAGAAAAAATTAATGGTAAAAATTTCACTGTTAGGGCCAAATACTCCTGTAGAAGTAAAGGATTAATTTATGTTATTTTTTGTACTTGCAATAAATATTACATTGGTGAAACAAAGAGAATGTTGGCAGACAGAATAAAAGAACATGTTAGGGATGTGAAGAATAAAAAATTAACTAGTCCCATTGCAGAACATTTTAATTTATGTCATGGTGGGGATATTAGTTGTATGAAAGCAACAGTTTTAGAACATGTACCACTTCATTTTAATAATGTTGATTATCAGAAAAATATACTGAGACAGAAGGAATCTGTTCTAATTATGAAATACGGCACTTTGGTTCCTTATGGTTTGAATAGGGAATGTAACTGGCAAAGCCTTATTTAAGGCTATCTCTTTAAATTTTTATTTTGCCATGCTCTAATTGAATTATAATTTAATTGTATTTAATTAAATGTTTCACAAGCATATATAAGTGGTCTTTTAGTGATTGTTAACTTTTTACTCTGAAAAGGCTGTTGGCCGAGGCGCTAGAGATTAAGAACTGTTCTTGCAAGTATACTGAATTATATTGAATAAATTATCCAGACTTTGAAAGTAGAGCTGGGACTCACTTTTTGTTCTTGTTGTTGATAATATAGTTGGCGTTTTTTTTGTTGTTTTACAATATGACAAGTGAGTCCATGTGCTCCTTTCCGCGCATATTTAGAGAGTCTGGTATGGAAATATTTCAACGCAATGGTGATAATACTGGTCGTGCTAATGTTTTATTAACCAATGAAGCTGCTAATAATTTGCCTGGTACGACTAAAATGATCCCTGAAGGTCCAGGAGGCTCTGGCCTGGGTGTTATGAAGAAATGGGAGAATTCTCGAATGAGAACTGCCATTAATCCATTTGCCACGGTAGGCAAGAAAGTTACCATACCTGATAATCCTGATGCACAAGATTTATGTATCAAATTGGAAAAGCTAATTTTTAAAGAAACGGCGTTTTTTTACAATATTGGCAGTCTTGAAAGATATGCGGAACTAGATATTACACCCCGTGGTCTGAGATCAGTTAAGAACCCTTCTACACCATTTGATCTCAATGATGAGGTAGATCAAAAGTTTCATGAACGATGGATAGCGGCTGCACATCGGTGCAGCACCGAATGGGTTTCAATTTTAACTGAAAGAGACAATATAAAAAAAGAGAAACTTGTAAGTGAAATGAAACATGTATGTGACCAACTAGTTAGCATAACTTCCAGTTCCACTTTGGAGAACTTCCTGGTGGGTATAAATACGAAATTAGCCAACTATGAGAAAGATCTAATTGATCGGAAGAAATATAAGTTAACTAGAGATATTAGGGATTATGAACACAAGAGGGCGTTTGTGTTCACAAGTAACCAGAGAACCAGAAAAAAGGCTGTATCGTTTCAAAGAGGAAATCCAGTTTCCGAACCGCATAAAAGTAAAGGCTTCCTGTCTGGTGAAAGTGGAGCGTCATCGTGGGAAGAGGATGACAGAGAGAACTTTCCTGAATTGCCAGGAGCCGCGAATTCGGAAGGTTTTCAGAAGACATTCTCGAATTTCAATGGACATTATACGAACTCCAGGAAAAGGGGCTGGAACAATTCAGAACGCCATAGAGACCCGGGCGATGGACATTTTAAAAGAGGTAGATGGGCTTGAATTTAATAATGAGACTATAGCTAATAATTATGTTATCAATTTGTCTAATTATGTTTTAGATAGTGTTGAAATGGGCATTTTGGAAAAGGGGCTAAAATTTGTTCCTACTTGTTTTCCTAAAAAATATGAGTTAAAAACAGAATTATTCCAACTATTTTGTAAAATGAATCTTCGAGAATACTTTTGTAGGTGTACCCCTTGTCTCTCCACTAATGTTAACAGTTCTACTGTGGAAATGCTAAATAGTGATGTAGAGAGTGATGAGAGTTTTTACTCTTGTACATCAGATAATGAAGATATAATTAATGCATATAGTACTTTTGATACAAGTATGTTAAAATCTAACAGCTCTTTTTTACCTCCTTATAAGAATGCAATGATACAGAAATTTGAATGTGTGCTAAATTTAATGTTAGAAAAAGAACTAGAATGTTTTTTTGAAATGAACACATCACTATAATTTAACTAAAATAGAATGGAATAAATTACGAGCACTTAGTAAGAATAATAACATAGTTTTCAAACCCTCAGATAAAGGGGGAAAACTGGTTATATTAAATGCTTGTGATTATTATGAGATGTGTATGAAACATCTTGGTAACAAAGATGTATATCTTGAGATTAATGTAGCTTATGTGAAGAAAGCAGAAATTGACTTTAATAATTTATTACAGAAAAGTATCAGATTACATTATTTTACTAAGTCTGATGTTGACCAAAAGATAACTATTAAAAATAACCAAATGGCAAGATTTTTTTGTCTGCCGAAAGTACACAAAAATTTAGATAGCCCTCCAGGCCGTCCGATTGTGTCAGCTCATGGCTTTTTTACATATAACATGTGTACTCTATTACTTGAAATATTAATTGAAAAAGTTTTGACATTACCTTCTTATATCAAAGACTCCTACGACTTCCTTCAAAATATTAAAAATATATGTTGGAAGGAAGGAATGTATTTTATTACTGTTGATGTAGAGAGTCTATATACAAATATCTCCCATTTTTGGGGATTTGAAGCTATTAAGTTTTTTTTGAGTGACTGTCCCAAAACCCATTATGTATTAGAAATGGTAGAATTCTGTTTAAAGAATAATTTCTTTGAATTTAATGGTAAATTATACAAACAGTTAACCGGAACAGCGATGGGAGCAGCATTTGCTCCAGCTTATGCTAATTTATTTATGGGGATGTTTGAAAATGAATTTTTATACAAGTTATATTTCTTTAATACACATGTTATAAAATATTATAGATTTATCGACAACCTTATTTTTATTTGTAAAGATGGCTATGAAATTTCTGACCAATTTATTCATGAATTAAATATTAATCAATATGGTATAAAATTTAGTGATGTACAGATAGGTTCTGAAATTAATTACTTGGATATTTCTCTAAAATGTATTAATAATCAGTTTATACATACTAGTATTCATAGAAAATTTGATGAAATTAGTTGGAAAATGTGTGGAAGTAGTTGTCATCCGGCACATACTTTAAGAGCTATTCCTTTTGGGGAATTTACTAGAATAAAAAGACTTAATTCTGATGTCAATCTAGCTTATGATGAGTCTCTGAGAGTGGCTAAGTTATTTATTAATAGGGGATATGATGTCATTGCAATTAAAAATAGTCTTATAAAAGTGTTCAAAGAGAGTTTTAATATAAAAATAAATGATGGAGAATATAATAAATATAGATATAACAAACATATAGTTAATGAAGAAAAAATATTTTTTGTGACAAAATATACAAATTTCTCTGACATTATGAATGAATTAATCAGACAATATTGGAATGTTATTAAGAATGAAATTGATTCCTTAAAAAATATTAAATTGATTGTTTCATATAAAAAAGCTAAAAGTATTAGGGACTTTCTAGTCCATAGCATCTTTAAACAACCCAAAATTTTGATAGTTAATAATATAAAAGAGTTAGGAACTTTCCCATGTGGCAGCTGTTCAGTGTGTAGATATATAGTAACTGAAGTAGAAAAAATTAATGGTAAAAATTTCACTGTTAGGGCCAAATACTCCTGTAGAAGTAAAGGATTAATTTATGTTATTTTTTGTACTTGCAATAAATATTACATTGGTGAAACAAAGAGAATGTTGGCAGACAGAATAAAAGAACATGTTAGGGATGTGAAGAATAAAAAATTAACTAGTCCCATTGCAGAACATTTTAATTTATGTCATGGTGGGGATATTAGTTGTATGAAAGCAACAGTTTTAGAACATGTACCACTTCATTTTAATAATGTTGATTATCAGAAAAATATACTGAGACAGAAGGAATCTGTTCTAATTATGAAATCTGACACTTTGGTTCCTTATGGTTTGAATAGGGAATGTAACTGGCAAAGCCTTATTTAAGGCTATCTCTTTAAATTTTTATTTTGCCATGCTCTAATTGAATTATAATTTAATTGTATTTAATTAAATGTTTCACAAGCATATATAAGTGGTCTTTTAGTGATTGTTAACTTTTTACTCTGAAAAGGCTGTTGGCCGAGGCGCTAGAGATTAAGAACTGTTCTTGCAAGTATACTGAATTATATTGAATAAATTATCCAGACTTTGAAAGTAGAGCTGGGACTCACTTTTTGTTCTTGTTGTTGATAATATAGTTGGCGGGTTTTTTGTTGTTTTACAATGTTATAATAAAATTGTCAAATTTCAGTAATCTATAGCAATGGAACACACCACTGCCTACACTCAGAGAATTAAACTAATTAGAACTACTGCATCACCTAACTCTTTCTCAGGTAACTTCAGTACACAGATTTCTTTATCAGCAAGAAAACTACCCAGCCCTTAACAACGTAATATAGCACTATTTTCCCAATATAATTTTAACTGCTAAAGAAAAATCAGTAATCACAATAACAAAATCATCTAATACTGCAGTTGACTTTCTGTATTCAGTGTAGCTAAACTATGGAAGCACATCCCACTACTACTGATATCCATTCAGAATGCAAACTCATTTAAAGCACAAATAAAACTTCACCTGTCAAATCAATGGATCTGCTCCTGTACATCTCCAGGATAATTGCAATTGTAATCTTCAGTATGCCATACTGTCAAACCATATGTCTTCATTCGGAATCCTATACCTTTACATCCAGTTTCACCAATACCCACACAGTTTAAGTAGTGCCTCCCAGCTATATACATTGTTCTGTGATACTGCTTAACCCCTCCTCTTTACTTCTAATATAAATCTTATGATAGCCGTGCATACAATTGTGTCTGAATGAGCTTTATACTCCACCTCTTAACTAACTTCCCTACCTTGCCTCCATTTCTTTGAATGTCTAAGAAATAACGACATGATCTATTGTCTATCTGACAATCTATTATCTATCTGACAAACTCACTAAAACACCTCTTCAAAGGATAAATGTTCATAACTACTAATTCATAAGCATTTTATACATTAATAGTTGTCTATATTTTCATATGAAATCAATCAAATTAGAAATTGTATGCGTAATTGTTAATTTATATTATGTAATGTCAATGTATTCATATAACTGTAAGTCTATTTAAAAATGTTCTTCACTCTGATCAGCAGCTTAATTTCAGCTCCAGTGTGAAAAAATAAACTGAGAGATAAGGGCCAGTAATTCTGCTACTTATAGTACCCAGATGCTAGCAATGAAGAAATCTCAAGAGCCTGAAAGAAAATCAACTAGAAAAGGTAAATAGAAAACACTGACTATAAATAATCTTATAGCTGTTCAGCAAAAAGCAGTTCAAACTCCAATTTTGGTGCAAGATATGGCTTCTAGTAATCTGGAGGAAAAAAATAAGTCAAATGTGCACTGAGGTGATTAAATAGTAAAGTATATCAACTCAAACAAAAAAAGGCTAGAAAATAGAAGAAGCTTTAAACAGCTATTCAGATGAATTGATAAAATTGAAAAAAAAAAAAAGATCTAAATGAAGAAAAGGCTGGATGAGTATGAGACTGCTCAAAAAGAGATGTTTCAAAAACGGTACAGTTAGAGGACACAGCACACCTGGAAAACCTGAGATTTTCTGCAGAACCAGAGAAACTGGAAGGAACAGAATGTATTAATTTTATGAAAGCACAAATAAGCAACTAGATTGGTATTACACAGCAGGATTTTATAATTGAAAGGGCACATTGTGTCTATGCTCCAAAGCTGGCTATGAGAAAACAGCCAAGTCCTGTATAAGTAAAGATGCAATCATGCAAGCAGAAAGAGATGACAAAACTGTGGCAGAAGGGCAAATTATTAAAAATGGCAGAAAGAAGAGTGTTTGTAGAAAATGTTTATTCATTATACACCAGGAAAATTACAAGATTTATCCTAGCAATCAAGGAATGTCAAGAGGCAGCTGTGAGATTCAAAATGTTCTATCAAACTATCTTCAGAATATTTTTTCTTGGTGGACCAAAGTCATTTTTTGATACATAGCAGGCTAAATAAGAAATGCAAAAGTTTGTCCAACAAAAAGTGAGGCATCAAGCAGATGGGGACAACTCTACTTCTCATTCTTCTGATAATAAAGCTCATAGAGAGATTTTGCCAGTGAAAGTTTTTTCCAGTGTTCCAAAGGAAAATGCTTGAGAGACAGAAATAAGTGTAGGAGTTGACTAGAATAACCAACAGTACCTTGGACTTGAACTGGAGTCTGAGGATGGGAGATGGAGTTGAACAGGAAGAAGACCAGCAACACTGAAATTAGTGAAAATGTGAGACTATAAAAAATCAATCACATTTGTAAAATATTTTATGAGTAGGGCACCGGAAGCATTTGCATTCCCTGATACAATAATAAGGTTAATTAGGAGTATACAGGAGCAATCAGAAGCAAAAATTAAAGTGGGAGGATTCCTCTTTGACAACTTGCGTCTGAACACAGAAACCTGGCAGGGGTGACCTCTTTCCCCTTTATCTGCTTTATATTTAGATCCAATGGCAAAGAATATAAGGGACTCAGAAATTCAAGGACATAATTAATGTGGTAATCAAGAAAAGTTGGCTTTATTTGCACTTGGTAAAATGAGAAGAGGATATATCAGTGTTGTAAAACATCTTGAAATAGTTTCAAGTCTTTTCAAGATATAAAATTAAAGAAGATAAATGAAAGTCTATAGATGTATACTTTGTATTCACGTATGAATTGATCCAGCAATGCTCATATTTATGGGCACACAATAAAATGAAGTATTTTGGAGTATGGATCAAAAAGGATTCTGTTATGGCAGCTAAGGACATGTGGGAAGAGCCTAAACAAAAGATAATACAACAACTGAGAAATTGGAAGCGCCTGCTTAAGAATATGGATAGCAAGATAAAAGCAGTGAAAATGTTTTTAGTCCCTTTAGTTTTGTATACAGGTCAAACATATTTTTATCAACAAGAAGAGAAGTTGTTGACAATAATTCATAAAGAGATGAAGGAATTTATCTGTGACGGAAAGAGAGGAAGTATCATATGGGATAAGCTTATCTTTCCAACAGAAAAAACGTGGTTTAGGATTACTTTTAGAGGTACACATTTAAGGCTCATATACATCACACAAGCAGAAAGCTATAAATCAAAGTGGAAAGGGGCGATGATGAAACAAGAGAAATTGAAGAATAGTGGAAAGAGTGGGATTTTGGATGCAGGTCCTTAAGGAGAATAACAACAGCCATACATAGAAGAAATTATTCTAAGAACTAAGCAAATATGAAAATGGAAAAATGAGATTTTTGCCTATAGAGATGACTGCAGACAGCGGTACAGAGAATATGCAAGAGGCAACTGGAATTTATTGGATAAAACTGGCTAGGAAACAAGATATTGGAAGCAAGTAACTAGAGAAGGAAAGGTAATAGAAAGGAAAGAGGCCAAAAAAAGACATTTGGACTTCATGAGAGAGACTGCCTTCCCTAACATGGACTATTATCAGAGTACAGACAAAGAAAAACAGATATGGGAATCCTAAGTAAAAGACCTGTTTTGGTAGAGATTTTGGTTGAATATAGAACAGAAGCTGCTGTTAAAAATGGATATTTAGCAGGACATATAAAATATTGTACTACAACTACAGGAATCAATCAGAGGAGGTTAGAAAAGATTGGAAAAAGAGACTGGACAACTAAGTCATAAGGAAACAATGGGAGGACATATATATGGCTCCCAAGAATGCAATAAAGTCTAGAAGATTTAGGATTTTTGCTTGGAAGTGTATGCTTAGGTAATTTTATACCCAAGCAGACTCCAATGAATTTTTCCTCAGGCAAACAGCAAGTGTTGGTGGTGTGATGGGAAAGATCAAGGTAACTGAGAACATACGTTTGAGAGTGTAGTGAGTTGGCAGACTTCAAAAATTCCAGACAGAGTACTCTGTCAAAAATATTGGGTGAGCAAATGGATGTAATTGAGGAAATAATTTTTGAGCTGGGATATGAGGTCTGAATTATACATAAAATAATGTGTTGGAGGAGTGAGACTTAAGGGAAGATAAGAACTGAGCAATTTAGGTAAAGCTGAATTGATGATAGTTATACAAAAATGATTGTGATGTATACTGTTCATAACTTGGAACATGTTAATATATATATATATATATATATATATATATATATATATATATATATATATATATACATACACCCTACATATTCACTGGTTAAACTACTCGAGTACAAACTCCCAGGCCCAGCGCTTCCTGGAATTCATCAACTCAAACACCCTGGATCAGGGGGTAAATTCCCCTACCAGAGGTGAAAATATATTGGACCTGGTCATTATCAACATGGGCGACAGGTGTTCCACACTGGAGGTCAACCTGCCACTGGTTAGATCAGACCATAAACTAATCACTCTAGATGTCCACACCCCACCACCACCCCCAACTAAGGAAACCACAGTAAAAAACTTTTCTAAAGCAAACTTCACCTTACTTAAGACAGAGGTGGTAAGTTTCACAGCCCCCACGCTAAAGGATAATGCTGCCCAAGGTGCAGAAACCTTTACAAATGCACTCTATGAGCACCTACAAGGATGCATGGATCATGCCATCCCTAGCAAAACCAAGACTCACTCCTCAAAGAGAAGGAAACCAGTTTGGTGGACCCCTGCCATAAACAGGCTATACAATAGAAGGAGGAAACTAGTTCAGAAAAAAAGCAAATCCCAAGAAGGAAAGACATCCCTGATCAGTATCAGTAAGAAACTAAGATCCCTCATGAAATCATCCAAGGGTAATTTCGAAAGAAAAATAGCCAAGGATTCAAAAGATAACCACAAAGCCTTCTTTAGCTATGTTAAGAATCTAAAGTGGCAACTCACAGATATGCACTGAACTAGTGCAAAATAGCACAAAATATACTGAACCTACTGATATTACCAATATCTTGGCAGATAGATTCAGTGCAAACGTCACCCCCTCTCACCTCCAAAAGGGCCCACAACAATACTGGAAAAGTGTAGTGTCCCAAAAATCACAGACGCACAGGTGAAAACAGCCCTTTCAAAAAACAAAAACACAGCATCAATGGGATCGGATGGTGTCCTAGGGTGCGTCTTGCATGAACTACAGAATGAACTAACTCCCCGCCTAAACACGCTGTTCAACCTCAGCCTCTCCACAGGCTAATGTGTCCATAGAATGGCACACAGCAATGGTTATTCCTCTCCACAAAGGAGTGGCCACAACTGACCCTGGTAACTATCACCCCATAAGCCTGACTAGCCTGGTCTGCAAGGCTCTGGAGCGCATCATCATGCAACTCATTAACAAAGACATTGGGAACCTCCAAACACTTGACCCGACCCATTTCGGCTTTGTTAAGGGCAGATCATGCCTACTAAACCTGGTTGAATTCTTCGAGATAGTCACCAAGGCCATAGATGTGGGAAAGGTGGTTCACACAGCCTACCTTGACCTCACCAAGGCTTTCAACACCATTCCCCACTCGGGTATTACAGAAAAACTCATCAACCTGAACACAAACCCCTACGTCATGAGATGGGTTGCTAACTGGCTTACAGACAGAACTCACATGGTAAGAATAGTGGGCTCCAGATCCGACTCTAAACCAGTCACAAGTGGTGTCCCACAAGGCTCGGTCCTGGGACCCCTACTGTTTGGCATATACTTCTCAGAAGTACAGGCAAACACAGGAGGACTATGGCTAACCATGTTCGCTGATGACTGCAAACTGGGAGCCATAATTGATTCTCTGGCTGACACAGATATCCTCCAAAAGGTCCTTACTTAGACAGACACCTGGTGGCAAAGTCATGGCCTCAAGCTAAATGCCAAAAAATGCGTAGTCATCCCGTTTGGGAAAAAACAAAACACCCACGAATTACCACATAGGTGGCAGCCCCATTAATACAGAAGAGGTAATAAGAGATCTGGGGACCCAGGTAGATAGTAATCTCTCCTTTGACAATCATATTGCCAAAGTAGTTAGGAAATCCTACTATGTGGCCCATCTAATTACTAAAGGGTTCGCATCTAGAAATAAAGAGGTCATAGTGCCTCTCTACTCATCACTCATTAGACCCATCATAGGGTGCAATGCCCCATTTGGGATGTACCTCACAAGACACTTCCAACAGCTGAAAAGACCACAAAAGTACCTCACCAAGAGGATTACTGGCCTCAAACATATGTCCTATGCAGCCCGACTGAAAAAACTCCGGCTGTACTCAGTGGCATATCGCTTACTTAGAGGTGATTTCTGCCAGACTTACAAAGCCATGTCCAACTCAGAATTAATGGACATGCTCCACTTAAAGAAAGCCACGCACTCTAGTGAGCTAAACCTTGCCACAAGAATAAATAGAACATGCTGGAGGGATAGATTCTTGTCACAGAGACTCCCCATGCTTTGGAACAAAATTCCAAACTGCATTAGGCAGAGCCCTTCACTAACACTCTTCAAGAGAAACCTTGACGAGTGGATGGGTAACAGAAAATACACCCCTAGGATCATTTCATTGGCTCAGCTTGACAGAGGATCACTTAATTAATCAATGGGGTGGCAAAAGCTGATACATTCTGGCTAGGCTTATAGATGCCCTCGGGCAGATAGCCTAGTACCTACCTATGAACCTATATATATATATATATATATATATATATATATATATATATATATATATATATATGTATATACATATACACATGCACACACATGTTTGCCAATGTCTTAAGTGATAATTCAATAAATGTGTTAAAAAATGTTTGTATTATGCTGGAGCTTTTCCCTCTGGTCATCCACTGAAAGGTATTTTTAACCAAACCTAGCCAGGCAAACATGGTAAAAAAAAACACAATTAAATAAATGTCCTGCTCACCTTAGAAAATCCCACCTCTCACCCTTCTGACAATTCGGGTAGACCAAATCCTTTTGCAACAAAAAAAAAATTGCAACTCAGGTTTGCAAGTTGGTCCTAACCTATAATGTTTTTTTTTTTTTCATTTAAAAAAGTAAGAGAAATTTTAACGAAGCAAGAGCAAAATTTAAGTTTGGAAGTTATAAACAAATTTAAAATAATGTAAGCACATTTGAGGTAAAACAAGCTGAAATAATTATATTGAAATACCTCACATATAAAGTAAAACAACCTACAATATAGCAAGAGCAAAGGATAAGAAGACACTGTAAGTATGAAATCCCGAAAATCCAAAATTGCCACAGAGCAGCTTTGGCTAACAGTTTTTACAGAAGAATTGTTACCATACTTGTTTTATATTGCAACAAATGTTATTGCACTAATTCTCTCACAGTTCAGATTGGGTTCACCCTGTTGCAGTCAAAGAATGTAATAAAATAATTCCTAACTGGCCCTACAATAACTTTCTTTAAAATTTGATGAAAAAATTTTAATTAAAATGCATTTATTTTATTTGACATTTGTTAATGGGGTTGGTCCAACTAAGCCAAAGGTCCATTTTTGGTGGAGACCCAAGGAGAAAACCTCCAATCTACATACAAACATCCAGTAAAATACAATAACACAATGGAACAGAGTACAATTATCAGACCTGAGGAGACAAATTCCAGTTTACATGCAAAAGCACAATACCTTAAATGGGGTCTATATTATAACATCAAAGTTCGTAAACATCGACTGTTATAATATTGAACCCTAAATACCGAAATCTGCAAACATCGAACAGTCAGAATAGTGATTTTTTTCCCAGGGAAAAAAATCGCTACTCCAAGAAACATAGGCACAACACAAACACACACAAAAAACAGCAATCCACACACATTCACTTAAAATCCTACACCTAAACCTAAACTAAACTTTACATACACTACTAGCTATCCACTTATCTTAACCCAACCCTAACCCTAAGGTCCGTCACTATAGCACACTCACCTCACCCGCGCCCTAACCCTAACACACCTAACCCACCCCCTAACCCTAACCTACACACAACCGCACACTTGCCTGACCCACGCCCTAACCCTAACTCACCTAACCCGCCCCCTAACCCTAACCTACACACAATCGCACACTTACCTGTCCCGCACCCTAACCCTAACGTCTACACAACCGCACACTTACCTGACCCACTCACTAACCCTAACTCACCTAACCTGCCCCCGAACCCTAACCTACACACAATCGCATACTTACCTGAACCTAACCCATAATGTTCCAACATATCGAACGCTGAAAACAGCGAAGCCACAGCAATGGCCCACCGAATTCTTTCCCTGGGAAAGAATTTGGTGTCCTGCACCTTCGCTGTTTTCAGCGTTCGACATTACTGGTTCGATATTATAACATTCAAACTTTATAAAATTCGATGCTATAATATAGACCCCCTTAAATGTTACATGGACAATTCCCATTACAATAATATGCACAATAATAAAAGGTAATATAAGTTGTAAAACAAAAGTATCACCAGGAAAAAACATAACAGTGGTAACACAATAGTGAAGGTATAATTTAGAAATTAAATATTCCATCTGTATGATGCCAGAAGTGTAAAAACACTGTATTACATGTTGGATTGTAAAGCGCAAACCAAATGAATGGGCCAATCAGGTAGCAAACAGGACACTGATATCCACAAACATACATTTCATGCATTCAGTTAATACTATCCATCATACAAACACATTTCCCAACAGCACTCACTCTAGCTCAATGTGTTTGTGCAATGGTAAGGACCACGCAACACTTTCAAATGTTGCAAATCCAGAATGTGTACACTCCCAGTAAGTGTGATACCTACAATTGGCAGGAAAACATCATCTACATTGGTCTTAATTTGTGATTGACTGCTGGATCGAGAAATGTAGGACTGGGAGCAACCCACAGATGTGTAAGTATCACTTACAGAGACTACTTGTATGAGTTAAAAGCTGGATATTGTCAGGATTGGTATGCTTAATGGTATTCTGTTCTGTTCTGTTTTTTTCTGCAGCCATTACAGACTGAAAACAGAATGGGCGAACCCATGCCACTAGATTAGCACTGATGCAAGACACATGTGGTATGTATGCTACTCAACAGTAGGGTTATTTTAGCATTAACAGTTATGACATATTTATTAGTTAATTATACAGTTGTATCAAACTGAGCATGCATTTCTCAACTGTAATAGGAAAGTATGCATGTATTACTCTGGAGACAAAAACAACAGTTCAGTAGTACTGAGTAGTCATAGGTTGTGCCTTCAAAATCCACAATTAACAAAAATACAATACTGTTAAGTTTTCATTGATATTGCAATGTAACATCAGAGCTCTAAAGCAGTGTCACCACTGGTCTGTTGTAAACTGCAGTCATTATAATTGGAACACGCATATGTGGAATGCATGCAAAAATCAAGGATTGCTTGCTGAAATCTGTAGCATATTGTGCATCTGTTAGGAGCCAGGCAGTCTTAACAGTAAACAAGGCATTTGATAGAAGACAGTAGTCTTAAAAGCAAAGGTAACAGAATAGAGTCAAATAATTGTATTAATGCTTTCTACATCACATATGAAGTTACTAATGTACTCCTTTTTTTCCTCTCATTCCAACCCTATTCTCAGGCCAGTGCTTCCATCTGGGAGCAGTGGCAGAGGTGGTGTGTTTATCACCCATGATGAACTGCCAGGGTTGGTGCGTAGGATTCTGCACCACACAGGTGGTTCACACCTTTACTGGATGGAGACACTGCTCTCCATCATTGTATTAAATGACACAATGAGATGCAGATGTCAGACACTGCAGCCATCAGCACAGTGAGGTGACAGTGATGACAGTCCAGTGGGTAAGGACTCAACTCTCACTGTCTCCAAACTTGATATCCATGGGTTTGCGATGTCCCCATCCTCACCCCAGCCATGGTGTTCACCCACCTCTTATGTCCTTCACTGTCCCTGTCTCTTGTCTTGTTTTTCTTGTCTGTCTGCAATTGTTGCCTCACCTTCCCAACTTACCTTGCCAGACATAACTACAGCCCTTACCCAACATTCCATCCTCTCTCCATAAAATAAGTAAATAAATAAAATGGGCACTTGTCGCACAAAAAAAAAAAAAGCATCCCATGCATAACTCTCCATTTTGCATACGTGTCTTCATGACAAATTTGATTTGGTCCAATTCCCTATACAACAGATTATGTTGTGGTCACCACAGTCTCTGGAGGTGACAGTCCAAATTCAGCTAAATTTTTGCATATATGTTCATTCATGTTTTATTCTTGAAGAAATGGATAGCTATGTTTCTTTCATACATCCTTCATGCACATTCCTTCCCTCCTTTCACTTTGTTCTTCCCCCTGCTTGCTCCCCATTTCATCACTTTCATGTCTGCCCCATTTCTTTTCTTTAAAGAATTATTGCTCGATCTGTTCCTAATTTTGGCCCTTTGTCCTCCCATTAGTTTAGCATTTGTCCAGATTTCTTGTATTTAAAGGTTGGGTGGTATGATCCACATTCTCAGTGAACAGGTTTTGTGGCTAGCAGTACTGGTGCAAGCTGCAGAACCTTGTTTACACGTGTCATGCAGCATTAATATTCATGGCGTGATGCCATACAATGCCACACTATGCATATGTGAAAACATATATGCATATGTGTATGTATTGCATATTTGAAAACACTCCATGTAAGCTCTGTGCAGAACCTGCATGGAGTTTATTGACTCCAGCAGACTGTCCTTTTCTGTTTACCTTAAATAAAAATATTATTTATCAACTAGTCCTACATTAATTTTAACAGTTAATCTTTTTTTCTGTCAAGGAATGCAGAATATATGTTAGGAACTGTCTTTTAAAATTTCAAAAAAAAGCAAATTAAAAGTAAGAAAATGAAACAAATTTCAAAGTAACAAGAGGAAAAGACAATGGATGAGGTTCAGAAAGAAACCCAGCATGGGTGCTAACATCTGTGGCCAAAAGGGTCTGTTTCTATGGTAATAGAAAATATGATTCAAGATACATTAGCCATGATATAGAAGACCTCATTATCAGCTAATTTGCATGCCTCTGAATGTCCTGGTGTTTTCCCTATTGCTAATCAACACTTTCCTGTGGTAATCACCACTAGCAGCTTATGCTTCATGATGGCACAAGCAATCCCTTCATTCTTTCTCAGACACACTTCCACGTATTTAAACGCACACACATTCATAGACACGTATCCATACTTATCCCTGAGTTTATGGAACATCCCTGGTGTTGGCACTTACTTTTTATTTGTCCTTTACAAAACGTAGATAATTACAGTCACTCAATAATGTCAAACATTAGATGTTACTTTTAAGTGATTCAAAGTAATATTTAAAAATTCTCCTTGGTGTCATCTGGTGTTCCTCCTTGTTTTGCCTGGATGCCTTAAGCACAGCTGTTTAGGGGTATGGCAGTCTCCCCAACATGAATGCCCTCGTATTCCTCTTACCTGTCCCTGATTTCACAGATTTTGTCTCTTAAACCTGCCCCTGCTCTCATAAGTCATGGAGTATTACAGCCAGTCAGTGTGTTATCAGACATCAACATTTCATACTTATTGATTAGAAAATATATCATAATGCAAGACCTGGTGGTCTTCTAACTTCCCCATTAGCTCACATAATAAAAGGTATATCATGATAATAACATGCTTTTTGTATCAGGGGTAGAGAGATTGAATCATTGTTGTTCAATTAACTTTTTCAGTGACTATGCATAATGTTAAACACTGTCCTTAGTATCTACAGTTCTTCTATATACATTTTTGCTGCAGAAACCTTTCTATTAACTTTTGAAGTGAGGTACAGTAATAATTACATTTCTCTGGTATCTAGTGCTCCCCTCCATATTGTGAGATTTGCTCATTAGTCTAGGGGAGCTTGGAGGTATGGCAGCCCCGCCAACACACAAACATTTACACATTCAAGCTCACACACACACACACACACACACACACACACACACACACACACACACACACACACACACACACACACACACACACCTCTTTACCTTTCCCCTAACTAACCTTGTCTTCCAAATATGACCACCTAGGTACACATAAACACACACATGCACACACATGGTCATCCAAGACAACTCATACCTTTGCAGACATGCACTTACATTCACACACACTCACACCCCATCATCACTAACCCTCAACAGCACTTATCTGATGTTAGATTTTATGCAGTGTCCCCCATTGAGTACACATGTTTTTTGGCTATGTTCATTAACACAGCCAGCAATGTTAAAATACACAGCTGAGCAATTAGAATTGCTCAACAGCATAAATTACTTACCACAGGCATTTCCAGAGTAGGGCACATGGCTAATTAGCACAGGCTGTTCCAACAGAATATCTCATTGACATGTAACACATCCGAGGTGACAGTCTATCACTGTGATTCTTCAGACTATGCAGAATCATTGCAGTGGGTCTGTCTGTGAATCAGAAATGGCTATCACCAGTGAGAAAACTGCTGTGTCAAGGCTTACCAGTGGTAGTAGACCATTCTGAATACCAGCCAAAATGCAAACTATAAACAAATTTAAACTGAAACAAGCTGTATTTAAATTTAAAGTAAAACTGCACTGCAATAAACAAAGGCACAATACATGAAATAATGTAAGCAGACAAATTATAAACTAAGAAATCACAGGGCAGCTGTAACTGGCAGATCTCACAGATTAAAGATTGCCCTTTTCTATTTACCTTAAAAGTACTACCTTGTCAGCTTTTTGCACAACTGAGGAAAAGTTAATCCTTTTGCAGTTATATCTGTTAACACAAATGCTTGCTAATGCATCCTAACAAGAACTTTCTTTTAGAACTCCAAATATAATTAATAACTAATAAAATTACATTCACGGTGAGATAACCTCAAAAAATGTAAGTATGGAGACTATAAAATATAAAAATAAAAGTTTATACACATAAATATTTTATAAAGTATAACAAATTCCTATAAGAGACGAGAAGTAGTGTAAGCATGCAAATTATAAACCAAGAAATGCAAAATAGTCAAAGAGAAATTTTAGCAGATAGCTGTCATAGACATGTTGACATATGCAGCCACTTACATCTGCCAGCTGAAACACAGTTGCTTTCCTTTGCAGACCTGTCATCTGGAAGTACTACTGACAGTAATCAACTTATTACGGCTTTGACTGAGTAGGAGTTTGTTACAAGATACAGAATGGTTACAGACCTGAGAAGCCTGCTAGATATATTCCACCCACATGCTGAATCTATGAAGACATGTGATATTCCATCACTGTGGATACCAATGTGTGTGGTTCTTATTATTCTTGCTACAGGGACCTTTCATCAACATACTGAGGATATTTTGGGTGTTTCTTGGGCATCTACCTCAAGAATCCTCAGCATGTTCCTCATTGCATTTGAACAAGCATGTATTGTTCCTCAGCACTCCAAAGGAGAATGCCAGCATTAAGAGTGGCTTCTTTAATACCACACAGCTTCATGGGGTATTGGACATCTCAGACTGCACTCGTGTCAGTAAAGTCTCCATCTGAGCGACTGACCCAAAGATATATTAGTAGGAAAGGCTACTTCAGAACCGTTGTAAGCACTAAATAAGCTACAAAGAAATACAGCACTCAACCTTCCTCATTACCTAGTAGTTAACAGCTTTTTGTACTTATCTTACTCAGTTGCTTAGAGGAAAACAAGCTCTAGTACTTACTTCCCTCACTTGTCTAGAGGAAAATGGTGATTACCCAGGCATGTTCAAGGGACATCTCCCGGTGTTCTCTTACCCAGGCATGTCCAAGGGACATCTCCCGGTGTTCTCTTACCTAGGCATGTCCAAGGGACAGCTCCCAGTGTTCTCTTACCTAGGCATGTCCAAGGGACAGCTCCCAGTGTTCTCTTACCCAGGCATGTCCAAGGGACATCTCCCGGTGTTCTCTTACCCAGGCATGTCCAAGGGACATCTCCCGGTGTTCTCTTACCCAGGCATGTCCAAGGGACAGCTCCCAGTGTTCTCTTACCCAGGCATGTCCAAGGGACAGCTCCCAGTGTTCTCTTACCCAGGCATGTCCAAGGGACAGCTCCCGGTGTTCTCTTACCCAGGCATGTCCAAGGGACAGCTCCCAGTGTTCTCTTACCTAGGCATGTCCAAGGGACAGCTCCCAGTGTTCTCTTACCCAGGCCTGTCCAAGGGACAGCTCCCGGTGTTCTCTTACCCAGGCATGTCCAAGGGACAGCTCCTGGTGTTCTCTTACCCAGGCATGTCCAAGGGACAGCTCCCAGTGTTCTCTTACCTAGGCATGTCCAAGGGACAGCTCCCAGTGTTCTCTTACCCAGGCATGTCCAAGGGACAGCTCCCGGTGTTCTCTTACCCAGGCATGTCCAAGGGACAGCTCCCAGTGTTCTCTTACCTAGGCATGTCCAAGGGACAGCTCCCAGTGTTCTCTTACCCAGGCATGTCCAAGGGACAGCTCCCGGTGTTCTCTTACCCAGGCATGTCCAAGGAACAGCTCCCGGTGTTCTCTTACCCAGGCATGTCCAAGGGACAGCTCCCGGTGTTCTCTTACCCAGGCATGTCCAAGGGACAGCTCCCGGTGTTCTCTTACCCAGGCATGTCCAAGGGACAGCTTCCGGTGATCTCTCCTGTATACCTGATGAATCTGGGCATTTTGGGGCAATGCAGCAATTGCCTCATGTATACAGATACCCCTCTCCTCCTACCACCCAACACTACAATCTGTGAGAGATGCATTTATCTAGATAAACTGGAAGCAATGTTCTCTCAACCCAAGACTGGACTAGACAGTCAAGAGGAGAAGGTAAACACTTGCACCGCACCACACTCATCACATAGACCCACTAAACCTACACCACCAAAACCCAAACACAGATACACAAAAACATTTGCGGAAGCTCTCAATAATAATCTCCCCAAGCAACAGAGACCTCCAAAGCAGAAACGCAAGCAACTTCCACCCCTCAACACAACCCAAAAGACACATAACCCACAGATTCAGTGTGCCACTCAAACACAGCCCATAAGGCAAACCAACGTACCCAACACATTAGTCATAGATGACTCTATAGTCAGGCACTCTGATGTTCCACTCATCAGACTAGACAAGTAGAAGGTTACTGTTAGCTGCCTGTTGGGTGCCAGAATCCGCCACATAACCCATGCACTCAGGTCACTCCACAACAAGTAAAAATATGACTCAGTCATTCTCCATGTTGGTGTGAATGACCTGAGACGTACCTCCCTGCACTACATGAAAAGAGACATGGAAGAACTCTCTGATCTTGTAATCCAGGCAGGTATGACCCTAGCCGTGAGTAGCATCCTACCTTTGCCCAGAATGATACCACAGTACAAGGACAAAATGATTGACTTCAACAATTAGCTAAGCTTCTGATGTCATTCTAACAGAATCCAGTATCTATCTGCCTGGGACGACATGGTCAACAGGCCACGATGCTTTGCCAGAGATGGTCTGCACCTGTCGCCACTGGGATTCTGGATACTGGCTAAGGCTCTTGCCACCCCTATAGTGCCTTTTTTGGCAAGGTCCAAATGACAAACCCACCAATGTAACAGGTACAGGCAAACAAAAACTGAGGCTAATGCTACTCAACGCTAGAAGTCTAAACTTCAAAATGCACTCACTCAAGGCAATCCTTAAAATGGAGAACATTGTTATCTGTGCTGTGACTGAAACCTGATCCAAGACTCCGGAGAGCACCCCTGCATTATCAAGCTATAACTCATACCATAACTTTCAGCCATCTAAACTGGACTGGAACACTAAAGGCTGAGGTGTGTCCATATTCATTAAGGATATCCACACCTCCAGGCTAGTTGTCCAAAATAATGCATCCAAAATTATCCAAGTGCTACTAACTCTGGGCTAAACTACAAACCAAATTGTAGCTTGCTACAGATCCCCCACCATGCCCCAGGACTCCCACTCTTCTTTTCTTGATATACTTCACCCAGGCACCCTTGATCGTTGTTTACCCCTACCTGTGAAACAATGAGAACTCCATTACAAATCGAGGTCTGTGAGCAGGGGAAGACAGAAAAGGAAGAACTCAGAGGAAAACTTTGTTCCAAACAGAAGAAAGAGGTATTGAATGGCATGGTGGTGAATTTATCAGACTATGAGCTCAATGAAGCAGAACTTTCCCTTTTGAACAAGGGCTTGACATTTGTTCCTTCTTCTAATATGAATGTAAGTGAGTTATTGACTGATTTGAGGTTGTTTGGACGAAATGTTGCTTTGAAATTGTTTTTTAAAGATGGTTTGCGAGAATGTCATGAGGGTGGGAATGCTTACAAAAGAAAGAGCTTTTTTACTCCAATGATACCGATGTAGAAGCATTCATTATGGCATGTGAAAAGGATATACATGACATGCTGTTTAACAAACATGGGGGTGGATTTTATAATTTAACCTTCACCCAGAGGCAAGCACTTTATTCACTTCGGAATAACACTAGTTTAACTATTAGACCTGCTGATAAAGGAGGAGTGGTGGTTCTCCTTGATAAAAGTGACTACGATATGGCAATGTATAGTATGTTGAGTGATGAGAATGTATATATTAAGTTGAGCGAGTTTGAATATTGTAAAATTCTGAAGAATGTGAATGATGTACTTTATGACTTGCTGATGTGTAGGCAGTTGGATGAAATTCTATATTCTTTTCTACTAGTGGAACATCCATTGATACCATGTATTAAAGGTCTGCCTAAGATTCATAAATCACTACAGAACCCCCCCAATGAGACCCATAGTGGATGGAGGGGGATGGTGCACGGAACACCTTTTGATCTATGTGGAAGGTAGGTTGGGCCCTCTAGTGAGAGGTATTCCAACCATCCTGAAGGATAGTATACAGTTCCTTGATGATTTGAAACACTATGGAGAGGATAATGACATGCTGGATATTTTAATGGCAACAATGGATGTACAGAGTTTGTTTACGTCAATACCCAATGCCTATGGCATAGAAGCCATAAGGGCATTACTGAGTGAACATGGTTCTTTCAGTAATAATGAGGTTATTCTACTCTGTACTTTGCTGGATCTTATTCTCTCTAACAATGTATTGATGTTTGAGGGACATATGTATTTACAACAATGGGGTGTCACGATGGGCACCCCATGTGCCAATTCCTATGTGAATCTGGTGGTACACTACTGGGAGTTACAACATCTGTTTAATAATGATTTTTTTAGTCATATTAAGTTCTATAGGCATTTTGTGGATGATGTTTTTATGTTGTGGGATTGGGGGGATACTCCTACTTGAGGAATTCATCACCTACACTGGAACAACCACCTGCTTTCTGAGGTTTGTAGCCTGTTATTCATTTGAAATGGTGATTTTTTTTGATGTAAGACTATATAAGGGTAAGAAGGGTAAAATAACTACAGGCCTTTTTCGTAAAGAATGTTGGGGTAACAGTTTACTTGAGTATAGTAGCATGCACCCAAGGCATGTTTTCCCCAATATCATGAAAGCTCAACTGAATAGAATAAAAAGGATCTGTAGTGATGGGGTAGTTTAGAATGAGAAGTAGATCATCTCGAACAATTGTTTTTAGATAGGGGTTATAAGGAGCCAGACTTCTCCATGGTAAAGGATGAGGTTATTAATGGAGCTGCTAGATCTCAAACTAGGGGTTTGTTCCAAGGAAGGGCTACGCACAAGGTGATGCGAAATATGGGATTCGGTTAATAATTAAATACACTACAGATAATAGGAAGGTGCCGGAGATTGTGAAGAAGAATTGGCATTTCCTGATGGCAGATAGAGATACGATGAAGTTAGTTGGACAAATGCCCAAGTTTACATATAAGAATAATCAGAACTTGAAACAGTTACTATGTGGGAAAAGATCCTGTAACTTTACTATGGAGGGTGAACCTGGCACTTATCCATATAAAAAATGTAAGATGTGTAACAGTATGATGCATACCCAAAAGTTTATCCATCCTGTGTTGCAGTTTGAGTTTGAACCCAGGTTTCGAGCTACTTGCAATACTACTAATCTTATCTACTTGGCTACTTGTAATGGATGTAACTGTTTCTATGTAGATAAGACCACAAAGTGCCTTAGAGACAGAATGCACCACCATTTGTATGACATCAAGCATGGCAATTTAGGCAATGCTCTAGCAAAGCACATTGTGGAGTTTTCATTGAATAGTTTTAGTTTTAGGGTTTTGCAAATTGTTGTACCCAATAAGAGGGGTGGCAATAATGATAATTTTATAGAATGTATGGAGTTAAAATGGATTTTTAAGTTGCAAGCACACATTTACCCTGGCTTGAATAGTAGTATCTGTATCAAGCCAGTATTGGATGCACGTCGCTTTAAGTAGTTTGCTTTTATCTAGTGACTGACTGTTTTTTAATTGATTGTTTTATTACTTGTGATTATTTAATTAGTCAACCTCTGATGAAATGATTAAATGTTATACTGAAACTATATATAATGATGTGTTTTAATGAGTTTTGTAAGGATCTGATGAAGCGTAGGGTGTCTACGTGGAAGCGCTTGTCCTGTCCATTAAACTGGAACTTTTATAGTACTGGTAGCCGTGGTGGTCTTGCTGAGTTTTTGTTTTCTTTATTCACATTTTATTCAACAAGATCTTTGTGTGGACATGGTGTTTTTGTTTGCTTTCTTGATATACTGGAAAATATTAGGGTCCAACCAAACACCCTAATAATGGGCGATTTCAACTACCCCACCATTAAATGGGAAAACTACTCATGTACCAACTCCTTTGCTCAATGCTTTCTAGAATTCATAAACTCCAATGGCCTGGATCAACTTATCCACATCCCCACCAGGGCAACAATATCCTAGACATAGTCATTACCAACACGAGTGACCGGTGTTCCACACCTGAAGTCAACTCCTCGTTGGTCAGATCCGACCATAAGCTAATCACCATAGATATCCACATCCCACCTCCAACCCCATTAAAGAAAACCACTGCAAAAAAAATTCTCCAAAGCCACCTTCATGCTACTTAAGACAGAACTGGAAAACTTCATGACATCCATGCAGATGGGCAATGCAGCTATGACTGAAGAATCCTACACAAATGCACTGTATAAGCACTTACACGAGTGCATAGATCGTGCTGTCCCTAACAGAAACAAGATGCTATCTTCCAAAACAACAAAGCCAATCTGGTGGTCCCCCACTATAAACAAACTCTACAACAGAAGGAAGAAACTCTTGCAGAAGAGACTAAAATCCCATGAGTGGAGGAGCTCCCTGGTCAGTCTCAGTATGAAACTGAGATTCCTCATAAAATCCTCCAAAGCTAGCTATGAAAAGAAGATTGGCACTGATTCTAAGGACAACCACAAAGCATCCTGTAGTCATGTCAAGAATCTCAATGGGAACACCCAGGTCTGCTCTGAGTTACAGCACAATGGCATGAAAATTACAGAATCAATTGATATCGCCAACATCCTGGCTGACAGGTTCAGTGCTAACTTTACCCCCTCTCACCCTCTAAAGGGCCCGTATCCATACTGGAAGAATGATGACCCCCTGCAATCACAACTGCGCAGGTAGAAACTGGACTCTCTAAAGCCAAGAACACAGCTTCCATGGGACTGGACAACATCATAGGCTGCGTTCTACACAAACTTCAGAATGAAATGGCTCCCCACCTAAATTCCATGTTCAATCATAGCCTCACATCAGGCTTTGTGCCCACTGAATGGCACACAGCAACAGTTATAACAATCCACAAAGGGGGAGCCACCAAGGACCCTGGGAACTATCCCCCTATTAGCCTGACAAGCCTGGTCTGCAAGGCCATGGAACATATCATCATGGCATTCATAAACAAAGACCTAGGTAACCTCCAAACTCAGGACCCCACCCAGTTCAGGTTTGTGAAAGGCAGATCATGCCTCCTGAACCTGACTGACTTCTTTGAAACAGTCACCAAAGACGTAGACGAGGGTAAGGCAGTTCACACAGCATATCGTGACCTCGCCAAGGCTTTCAACACCATCCCCAATTCTGGAATTATAGCTAAACTCACTAAACTGGGTATAAATCCATACATCACAAGATGGGTTGCCAACTAGTTCACTGACAGAACCCAGACTGTAAAAGTTGCAGACTCCAAATCTGACTTCAAACCAGTGACAAGAGGAGTACCACAGGGTTCAGTCCTGGATCCTCTCCTGTTTGGTATCTACTTCTCTGAAGTAAGGGCTAACACAGAAGGCCTCTGGCTGATGAAGTGCCATAGATGAGTCCCCAAATGACATGGACATCCTACAGAAGGGCCTCACTGAGACAGAATCCTGGTATCAGAGCCATGGCCTCAAGCTGAATGCCAAAAAGTGTATTGTTATCCCCTTTGGTAAAAACAATGTTCCCATGAACTACCACATAGGCAGCAGTCCACTTAATGCCAAAGGTGTGATAAGAGACCTTGGGAGTCAGGTGGACAGTAGTCTCTCCTTTGATAATCACATTGCCACAGCAGTCAGGAAATGCTTCTTGGTGGCACACCTCATCACGAAAGGGTTCTCATCCAGGAAAAAAGAGGTCATTGTTCCCCTCTACTCGGCTCTCATTAGACCCATTATTGAGTACAATGCCCCTTTTGGAATGTACCTCACAAGACATCTGCAACAGCTGGAAAAGCCACATAGGTACCTTACAAAGAGGATTACGGGCCTCAAACAGATGTCCTATGCTGACCATCTCAAAAAACTCCAGCTTTACGCCATAGCATATCACCTACTCCAAGGTGATCTCTGCCTAACATACAAAGCTATGTCAAACCCAGACCTGTTGGACATGCTACACCTAAAGAAATCCCAATCCCTCCAGGATACATGCTCTAGGGACTTAAACCTTGTCACCACAATAAATAGATCATGCTGGAGGGATAGATTTCTGTCCCAGAGACTTCCCGTACTCTGGAACAAGCTACCTATCTATGCCAAGCAGAGTTCATCATTGGCACTCTTCAAGAAAAATCTTGACGAATGGATGGGAATTAAGAAATTCACCCTGGGGATCACTTCTGTGGCTCTGCTCGACAGTGGCACAGGAAAATAACTTTCTTAGGTGGCAAAAGCCAGGGAACTTTGTTGGCTAGGCTTACATATGCCCTAGGGCTGATAGCCTAGTACCTACCTATGAACCTACTATTCCCTGACCTGCTAAATAGTCTGCAACTCACAGGGGATTATTTCTGATGATGTATCAGGAATGCATTTTTTTTGCATTAAAATGCTGCATATATAACATATACTATGGTAAGAAACCAGTAGCAGCATGTACATCTAGTATAATGTGGTACTGCTTTATGCAAAAGACTCACGAAATGTAAATCACCTCAGGAATGTAGTTAAAAGAAAGGCAGGAAGCCACAATAGCAGAAATATTTGCCTCACTTAGAAAAGGAAGACTAGAATGGACCATGACAAGAAGAAGCTGTGAAGTTGTATATTACCTGAGAAGACAGTCCTCTGGATATACTCAGAGAGTTACATGAAATATACATCTAGATGATTAATAGTTGGCTGGAAATGCTGAAAGAAAATTGGTCTGCTCCTGTTAAGTGACTGGTTTAAAACTGAGCTGTGTCTTTGTAAGGTCTGGACTGTGAGTCAGTTAAAACTGCATTATGGAAAAGTGTGGATCACTTTACATTCATTTTTGGAAAACACATTTTAATTTTGTGTATTTCATTCTAAATAAACTGCAGTTAAACTGAAGAAAGGATCCCCAGTTTGTTGAGCCTGCTTGAAGCACCAGATAGTTCACATTTTTCCAAAATATGACATCTGTCAGACTAATGTTCACTTTCATTGAGGAGATTTACCAAAGGCCCATGTTATTGCAAATGGGGTTAGACAGTGTAGAAACATGCCGCCACATACATACTATCCAGGTAGGCAATCCAACCAAAAATACTTGAGAGTTATATATTATAGGTGATGTTAGCGAACTGTTGTGCATGACAACTGATTACAACCCACAAAGTGTGGCAGAGATGGTATACATCATTCATGGCCATACATGA
>NC_056737.1:1689706070-1689708570 GCF_019279795.1 Protopterus annectens | reverse complement strand
TCAGCCAGTTTGCAACCCATCTTGTGATGTATGGGTTAACATTTAAGCTGATGAGTTTTTCAATGATACCCGAGTGGGGTATTGTATCGAAGGCCTTCGCCAGATCAAGGTAGGCTGTATGGACTGCCTTTCCCTCATCAATGGCTTTGGTGACTGTTTCGAAAAAGTCAACCAAGTTTAGAAGGCATGATCTGCCTTTGACAAAGCCAAACTGGGATGGATCCAAAGTCTGCAAATTCCCTAAGTCTTTATTTATGAGGTCCATTATGATCCTCTCCATGGCTTTGCAGATAAGGCTTGTCAAGCTAATGGGCGGTAATTTCCAGGGTCGGTGGAGGCACCGCCTTTGTGAAGTGGGACCACAGTTGCAGTGCGCCACTCCTGGAGTGCGTATCCAGAGGTAAGACTATGATTAAACACCTGTCCTAGCTGTGGGCTTAATTCCTCGTTGGGTTCGTGGCGCACACAACCCGGGACACCATCAGGTCCCATGGGTGTTGCGTTTTTGCTTTGGAGAGCAGTTCTCACTTGGGCGTTGGAGATGTTTGGGGGCTGCAATCGCTTGGTATAGATATCTCTCCTTTTGGGGAGAGGGAGAAGTTTGCACTGAACCTGTCAGCCAGTATGTTGGCAATGTCTGTAGGATTAGTAATCTTCACATCATTTTGAACTAGTTCTGAGCATATCTGGGAGTTTCCTCCCAGGTTTCTAACATAGCTAAAGAAGGCCTTATGATTGTCTTTTGAGTCTTTAGCTATTTTTCTCTCAAAATTTGCTTTGGATGATTTTATGAGAGCTCTTAGTTTTTTACTTATAGTGATCAAGGGTGTCTTACCTTTTAAGGATTTTGCTCTATCTTGTAGTAGCTTCCTCCTTTTGTTGTAGAGTTTGTTTATGGCTGGGGTCCACCAGACTGGACGCTTGCCTTTGGTACAAAGAGTCTTTGTTTTGCTTGGGATTACCTTATCCATGCAGTCCTGCAGGTGCTGGTAGAAGGAATTTGTAAGTGATTCAGCGGCTTGAGTACTGTTTTCCGCCAGCTCGGGGGCCTTAAAGGAGACCACACTAGTCTTTAGAAGTGTGAAGTCGGCTTTCGAGAAGTTCCTTACTGTGGTCTTTTTTATTTCAGGTGGGGGTGGGATGAGGACCTCCAGAGAGATTAGTTTGTGATCTGATCTCACCAGTGAGGGGTATACTTCCGGTGTTGAACATTGTGCTCCCATGTTCGTGATGATGAGATCAAGTATGTTTTCTCCTCTTGTGGGGGTGGTGACTAGTTGTTCCATGGCATTTGAGTTTATGAATTCCAGGAACTTTTGGGCTAGGGTGTTTGGGCTTGAGTAGTGTTCCCAGTCTATATTAGGGTAATTGAAGTCACCTAGTATGATGGTGTTTGGTGATACATTTATCCCCTCTAGTGTTTTCAGGAAGGCCATGTGAGGTTCCTGAGTTTGTGAGGGTGGCCTGTAACATGCTACAATTTGCAGAGCAGTCTTGCCTATGGTTAATTGCACCTGGATGGTCTCCGATGCATCGTGCGTTGCCACCAGTCTTGAGGTGTGGGTGTCCTTGATGAATATGGATACCCCCTCCTTTCTTGGTATTGTCTGGATTTTGGGGCGGGCATGATAAGAGGTAAAACCTGATAGTGCTGGGGTGCTCTCAGGCGCCTTGAACCAGCTTTCTGTCACTGCACAGACATCGATGTTCTCCATACTGAGAAGGGCCTCGAGTCGTGCATTTTGAGATTTAGACTTCTGGCATTGAGCAGCATTACCCTTAGTTTTTCCTTTTTGTGTTCTAGGGTGGTAGGTTTAGAATTTGAGCCTTGCCTAAAAAGGCACTATGGGGTGGCAAGAGCCTTTGCCAATATCCGGAATCCCACGGGTGACAGGTGCAAGCCGTCCCTTGCGAAGCAGCGTGGCTTGTCCAGCATGTCATCCCAGGCAGACAGACATTGGATCCCCTTTGAATGACACCAGAGTTTAAGCCAATTGTTAAAGCTGATCATCTTATCTCTGTATTGTGGCATCATTCTTGGTGAAGGTAGGATACTGCTCAAGGTCAGGGTCATATCTGCCTGGGCTACATAATCAGAGAGCTCCTCAATGTCTCTTTTCATGTAGTCCAAGGAGAGTGCGTCTCAGGTCGTTTACACCAGCGTGGACAATGACTGAGTCGTGTTGTACCTGCTGTTGAGAGACCTGAGTGCTTGCGTTATGTGGCGGATTCTAGCGCCCGACAGGCAGCTTACTGTGACCTTCTCCTTACTCAGTCTGGTGGCGGGCGTCAGTGTGTCTGACTATGGAGTCACCAATGACTAGTGTGTCTGGCATTGTGTTTGGCCTTAAGGGCTGTGACTGTTTGACACTCTGACTGTGAGGTCTATGTGTTGCAGGTGTTGTGTTCTGAGGTGGTGGTTGTTTGGGTGTCTGCTTTGGTGGCCTCTGCTGTTTTGGTAGATTTTTGATCAGAGCCGCCGAGTATGTCTTTGTGTGTT